>NW_020949971.1:9583041-9629137 GCF_900497805.2 Vombatus ursinus
TTCTTCTCTCTCTCCCCCTCCCTCCTTCCTTCCCTTCCTTTCCCTTCCCAGACCTCTCCCATTTACAGCCACCAGCCCTCGTTCAGGCCTCATCACTTCTGACCAAGCTATTGCAGTTCCCCCGACCCCCGTGGTCTCTCCCCTCTCTAAACTATCCCCCACACTCGCCGGGATAATTTTCATCAAGCCCAGGTCTGCCCACATCACTCCCCTGCTCAGGAAGCCACGGTGCCTTCTTCCTCCCTTCAGAACAGAATGCAGACTCTCTTGCTTGGCATCGCAAGCTCGTCACCATATGGTTCCAGTGTTGGGTCCCACGCTCTTCTCACACGCCATCGACGGTCTCCAGCCTCCTGCCTTTGCCCAGGCTGCATCTTGTGACCGGGCTGCTCTCAGACATGGGATCCCTAGGTCCCTTGAGGGCCCTGCTGTCTCGTGAGGCACCAAGTCCTCCTCAAGGCCTTCTCTGAGCACCGCCTTGGTCAGGGCCCAGCCACTGAAACCATTTGGCACACTCATCTCCATACGTTAGCCCTGCTTCATAAGCGTCCTGAGGGCAGGGGCTAGGTCGCTCTCGTGCCCACTACGTACGGTGCCGAGAACACAGTGGCTGCTTCCTAAGTTCTTGTTGAATTGAAATTAGTTGACCTCAGTTTACCTTTCCTGTTTTTGATCTGTGAGTCCAATGAGTCATACTGACCAGGGTGGTGTTAGGATCATCAAAGTATCGGCAGACAAACTCACATTATCCTTCGGGATCTTGTCACCTCTTCGTTGAACCATCAGCTCTGGTTCAGTCCCTGATTCCATCTAGGGAGGATAACTGGATTCCACACTAACAGTCATAGTAGCTCACAGACAGGCTCTGCAGTGGATGGAATGATGGACTTGGGGTCAGGAAAACCTAAGTTCAAATCCAGCCTCAGATGTTTAACCTGTTTGCCTCGGTTTCCTCATCTGTGAAATAAGGATCATGATAGCACCTACTTTGCAAAGGCACTGTGAGGATCAAATGAGATCATATTTATAAAGTGTTTAGCGCAGCGTCTGGCACGTGGTACAGCTATATAGCTATTTTTATTGTTTTTGTCATCATCATCTTTACATACGTTATGTCACTTGATCTTTACAACAACCCTGGGAAGTAGGCACTGTTATCTCCCCATTTTACAGTTGAGGGGACTGGGCAGGTGACTTACCTAGGGTCACATAGCTATTAATTGTGGAAAGCAGGATTTGAATCCAGCGCTCCCCAACACCAAGTCCATTAGTCTTTCTGCTGTGGGATAATGGCCCATGTGTTTTGAAAGACCATGTCATAGTGAGAAGCTTCTTTGTATCTAGGAGAGTGGAAGGCAAGTATCTGGAAAGGAGGTGACCGCCATCTGCCATGCCCAAAGCCCACTGATTGGTCAAAGTCAAGTTGACATTTGTTTCTTATTGGCTCTCCGATTAGATTGTGAGCTCCTTGAGGGCAGCAGCTTTCTTTTGCCTCCTTTTGTATCTTCCCCAAGTGCCTGGTACATAGTAGGTGCTTAATGAATGCTTATTGATTGAAAGTCATTTTTATGTGATTAAAAATTTCACAGAGTTGCTCAGTGTGTTTGGAGGGGGCATAGGGAAGGGGGCATCGTGGTTGTCTCTCTGTAGACTGGAGCCAGCCCCAGGTTAACCCTCCACACTGGAATACTTGTCGTTGGACCAAATATTTCAGTCCCTGGTTTTCCATGCAGGAGATGCTTACCAGACTTTTGTGCCTTCTGGTTTCCTGCCCCCATTACCCCCACCCGACGTGGACTGTATTTGAATGTAAACACCCGCAGACAGCCTCTCTCTGGGAAGTATCCCCTTTCTCCACTCGAGTATCACCAGGCCCTGTTTCTGGTTAATGACATTTGGGGGCCTGCGGATGTGAATCCCCGGAGGTCGTGCAGATGAGTTCACAAGCAGTGTTTGTACAAAGGCCTGGGGGCCTCTTATTTCCATGTTTGGTTTGTTCTCTTCAATATTGGCTTAACTTGAAATGTTTCTTTCATCAATTGAGATTCTCTGGGGCCAGGGAAATGGCCGAGAGAGAAAGAAAAGTGCTGTGGCTTCTCTGGTGATCCATCCAGTTAATGGGCCTCACAATTTTCTTGCTTTCGTTTTGACCTGAGAGTTATACACTATGCCGATCAATACAATGACTCACCGTGATGCCAGAGGACCACTGATGAAGAATGCTGCTCTCTACCCCCCCAGCAGAGAGGGGATGGACTTAGGGTGCCCATGGAGGTGGACCTTTTTGGACATGGCCCATATAAATCCTATTTTGGGAGCTTGGCTATGTTTGTTTGTTATAAGAGTAAGAGTCTTGCTTTTCCTTTTTTTTCAGGTGGAGGTGGTAAAAGAGAGAAAAATAAATGCTTGATAATGTAAAAGATTGATTTTAAAATGTTTTCAGGAAGTATATACTAGCTGAAAATGAAAACTGAAAACCTAAAATAAAAAGTTATTTTAAAAAAAAATTTTAAGGAATTTATATGCTAGGAAATACATGTGATAAATTCATGATACCAAATATTGATGTTTGGTGGTCTTTTTCCTGGCAAATATATTCCAGAAGTGAATTCTCATTTCCCATATTAGGATGAGATTCATGTTGTGACTTTAAAGAGATAAAATGAAACTTATATTTACATATTTACAAGTAAGTGGGGCGATGCAGCAAAATAAAAGCTCTCAAAATCCCTGGGTTTTCAGAAGCCTGGCAGAGAAAACCTAAATGTGGTCAGATTTGCCCCTTGCTATGGGATGGAAGTGGAGAGAAGGATCCGTGGGGTCGGGGCAAAGGGGAGTTTCGTGTTGACCTTTCCAGTTTTATACTGTACACTCCATCTCCCGACTCCTGGTATTTGACTGACTGTCACCCATGTCTGAAATGCTGTCCTTCCTCATCTCTGCCTAAAGATCCACTTTCTGCAGAAAGCCTTTCCCAGTGCAGAGTTGTATGCATGGTGCCTTTGCTGTTCAGCTTTGAGAACAGGGATGAGGTTGTTTTGGTTTTATTTATATTTTTATTTTTGCCTCTCGTTGTATCCCCAGTGCTTAGCACAGTGCATACAACATAGTAGGTGCTTAATATATGCTAGTTGTTAGTTGACTGACTGACTGACCTTGGGCAAGTCCCTTACCCTCTGAAGTCCTCACTGTCTTACTTCTCTGTGAAATAAGGGAGTTGAATGAGCTCTCTGCACTCCTTCAGCTCTCTACTTCATTCCTGATGAACCTAGAGAAATAGCCATAGGAAATGTCGATTATAGGCCATCTGTACTTAGATGTTCATACCCATTGAATTCATCTTTTGGCTTTGACTTAGTCTTTAAAGAGGGACACAATGATAGAATGTTTGGAAAGAAATATGAATTGTTATTGGTGCTGACATTTATCATAACTCATTTTCAATCTATCGATCAACAAGCAATATTGAGAGGAAGTAGGCCAGGTGCTGAGGAAACGCACAGAAATGAAACGGCCCCAAGGAACTCACTTTTTTTATCAGAGAAAACAACATGGATACAAATAAGTAAGTAAGTCTCCAAATTTGTGGGAGCAATCAGAAGAGGCCTATCTATTCCTCGTGTAAAAGGTGGCATTTGAGGTGAGCTTTGAAAAGGGAGATTGGAAATTTGAAGAGGCAGAGAGATACTTCAACTCGTGCCTGAAAAAATGCCCAGACACAGAGGATGGAGGGGTCTCGTGTGACGGACAACAAGAAGGTCAGTTTGGCTGAACTACAACGTGTGTGAGTGGGGTATAGTGAATCTGGTAGAGATGTTGGAATTGATATTTGATCTTAGTTTGGATAGCAGTCTGCTGGAATTTCTTAAGCAGGAGAATGACATACCTGGTCCAACCCGTACTTTGAGAATATTACCTTATCAGCAGTGTGGAGATGGATTAGCAGAAGGAGAGGCGTGAGGGCAGGGAAACTGCATAATAAGAGGTATTGCAAAAGTCCTGCAGAGAAAATGAGGAACATACAGACTCCGTCAAACAAAAGCCAGTGATCAGGGCCCAAATAAGGGTGGAGAGGAGTTGGTTGGGAGAGAGAGATTGTGAAAGTTGAAATATCAAGATTTGCTACATGGTTGGACACTTGGGGTGAGGGGGATTGACGAGCTGAGGGTGACAAACCTGGGTGACAAGAAAGATGGCGGTCCCTGTGACAGAAATGGTGAAATAAGGAAGAGGGGATGGGCTTGTGAGATATGATGAGTTCAGTTTTGGACGTGGTATGTTTGAAATGTTTATGGAACGACTAGTTTAAAGTGGTGTTGTCGTAAGCCTTGAGCTCACGAGAAAGTTCAAGGCGAATACACATATATACATGCACATACATGCATACATGTGTGTGTATCAGTCTCGAAGTCAGCTATATAGAAAGTATGATTGAACCCAATTAAGCTGTTCAGAACACTGAGAGAGGGTAGATAGAGAAAAGAAGAGGACCCAGGACTGAGCCTTGGGGTATACCCCCACAGTTAATAAATGACACATATGATGATGAATCAGCAAAGGCAGTTGAGAAAGGGTAATCAGACAGGAGGTGGGAGGGGACTCAGGAGAAAGCAACGCCATAAAAACCCAGAGAGGAGAGAGTGTCCCAAGAGATGGTCAGCAACATCAAATGGCCAGGAGATTCAAAAAAAGGAGACTTGAGAAGCGCCTCGTAGATTGGGCATTTAAGAGATCGGTGGCAACTTTGGAGAGAGCAAATTGAGGAAACAGACAATCGAGTCCATTTGACGTGAGCTCCCCTGTCTCTGACAGAGAGTGGGCCCTTCTTGCTGTGGCCCTACCCATCCATGATTACTTGGTCCCATCTCCTACTCTCTGCTTCAGTAGACTTCATACTCAATCATCCGCCGCCCCTTCTTTCAGCTTCAGCCTCTTCCTAGCTACTAATTCTTTTGAACACGTCAAGTCTCCTCCATCCTTAAAAAGAAAATTTAAAAAAAAAACAACACCCTTCAGCCTACCATCTTGTCAAGGTATCATCCTGTACCTCTCCTCCCTTTCTCAGCTAAACTCCTTGAAAAAAACCCCAAAACCATGTATGTGCTCATTTCCTCCTCTTCCTCTCCTTTCACTCATTCCTCAGCCCTTTCCAATCTGGCCTCCAGTCTCATTCAGACTTCTTGATTCAGACTTCTCTCTCCAAAGTTACCGTTGATCTCTTTGTTGCCAAATTTATGTTCTTTTCTCAGTATTCCTCCTCCGTGACCTGTCTGCTGCATTAGACACTGTTGGCCACCACTTTCTTTTGGCTAACATTCGATTCTCGGGCATTAGTCCATACTGATCATCCGCTTACCATGGAAAATGGCACCCAGTTGTCCAGTCCTATCCCCAAACCTTGGCTGAGAGAATTGGACTCTCAGTGGCCTGAAAAAATGCGCTGAATCTTATAAGATGAAGTTTAATAGGGATAATGCAAAGTCTAACACTTGGGTTGAAAAAAAAAACAGCTTAGCAAATGAAAGATGGAAGACACGAGTGGATGATGGTTCATGTGAGAATATTGATGGATTAAGTGGATTGTGAGCTCCATGAATGTTTTTAAAAAAGAGTAACAACCAGAAATGCTGGTTGTAGGGAGCATAAGGTCTAAAATGAGGAATGTGACTACCCCACTGCATTCTTAACGCTCATCATCCCACATCTGAGGTGGGATTCCCATTATAGTCGCCATCTTTTAGGAAGGACATGGATACAATGGAGCTCATCCGTGGAGGTCATGGGTGTTGCTGTGCAGCTGGTAGAAGGACTGTAACCTTTGACACACAAGGATCAGGGAAGAGACTAGGCATGTTTGGCCCAGAGAAGACAAGAAGGAAAATGATTAAGTATCGTCACATCTATGCAGTCTTCCCATGTGGAGGATGGCTTGGGCTGGTTCTGCTTAGCCCCAGACGCAGAGCAAAGAGCAGTGGGTAGAGTCAGTCAGCGAGCATTTATTAAGCATCCCATATGTGCCAGGCCTTGCACTAAGCTCTGGGGATACAAAGAAAGGCAAAGGACAATCCCTGCTCTCCAGGAGCTCAGAGTTCAATGGGAGACGCATTCAATGGGAGACGACAAATATACACAGACAAGCTATAGACGGGATAAATAGGACACATTGAAGAGAGGGAAAGCACTGGGATTAAGAGAGATTGAGAAGCTGGAATTGTAGTTTTGACTTAAAAAAAGCCAGGGAAGACGTTAGGCAGAGATGAGGAAGTGGAACATTTCAGGCCAGGGGACAGCCAGAGAAAGTGCCCAGAGCCAAGATGGAGCGTCTTGTTTGTGGAACAGCCAGGAGGACGGCGTCGCCGGATCGTAGAGTACATGTGGGGGAAAGAGGTGTGAGAAGCCTGCAAAGGGCTGAGGGGATAGGTTAGGGAGCGCTTTGAATGCCAAACTGCCTTTTGTATTTGATCCTGAAGGCAATAGGAAACCACTGAAGTCTGTTGAGTAGAGGGTGATGTGATCAGACCTATGCTTTAGGAAAATCACTTTGGTGGCTGAATGGAGAGTGGACTGGAATGAAGAGAGATCTGAGACAGGCAGGACCCACTCCCCACCCCCCCCAGCAGCTACTACAGTAGTCAAGGTATGAGGTGATGAGAGCCCAGACTGGTGTCAGAGGAGAAAGAGGAGGTATAATCGAGAGGTGCGGCAGAGGTGAAATCTGGGAGACGAGAGATAATGAGGAATCCAGGATAACTGCTGGGTTGTGAGTTGGAGGGGCTGGGAGGCTGGGGATGCCCTCTACAGTTATAAGGAAGGTAGAAGGGGAAGGAGGGTTTGGGGGAAAGAGAATGAGTTCTGTTTTAGACATGTTGAGTTAAGATGTCTCCTGGACAGCCAGTTGGGAGACATCTGAAAGAGAATTGGAGAGTGAGATTGGAGGTCAGCAGAGAGGCTGGGGAAGGAAAGGTAGATTTGAGAATCATCGGCATAGAGAAGTGGTCAGAGAGGGAGGAGGAGAATCGTGAGAGAGGAGCCAGACCCTGTACTAAGCACTGTGAATACAGAAACCAATGTGACTCAAGGAGCTTCTCTTCTAACAGGGGAGCTACAGGGACGCAATCTGATCCTTGAAGATCAAGTTGTCATTGACGTGTAAGGAAAACTTCTTGACCATTAAAACCCTTTAACCCTAGATCATGTCACCTCTCGCACTGGTGAATCATTAGGTCAGAAGCTGGATGTGTAGACACCTTTTAGATGTGCTATTGTGCAGATTTATACTGGAGTTAGCTGTTAGACAGACTCTTACGGTCCATTCTAGGCTCCGGAATGTTTTATGATCTCCAGCCCTTCTCCAGTGAGACAGGAAAGGAGAGTGTTTTTTGTATTCATAAGAAACCCTACTGTTTAAAAAATGAATTTGCTTGAAACAGTAATATCCTGTTCCTGCATACCATATGTGGAAAAATTGCATTTATTTATGTCTTCCTTGTTTCAGGGGAGGGACAGCCATGGAGAAGGGAGGGGGCAGGGGAAGGGGAGGTGCTCCACAAAGCATCTCCAGGTGAGTGTATTCCTGTCAAGACACTCCCTCTGGTCACCATCTCTCCATTCCCCAGAGAAAAGATCCTCACCAGTAATCCCCGATTAACCCAAAACTGCAAGAGAGGCTTGTTAGCCGGTGTTAAAGATCAGAGGAAAGAAGGCCAAACATTAGGGAGCATCCTTGATTGCCGAAGACTGTTTTCTGCGAATGTTTGGCCTTTGAAAATTCTGGCTCAGGCAACTAAACTGTTTCTTCAGGATAACAGAATGAAGGTCGTTTTCTTTTCTCCTCAGGATAATGTGAATAGGGCAGTCTGTTCTAGTGGAGAGAATACTGGATTTGGAGTCAGAAGGGCTGGATTCAAATCCCAGCTGTCTCACTTAGGGCCTGTTTGCCCCACTATGTGCCTCACTTTCCCCATACGTAAAACAGGGTGGACCAGATGACTTCCAAGTTCCCTACCACTTCTAAAGATTTTGGATTTGAGGATCCACAGTAAATTAACTTTGCCATCTCTCATTATTTTTAAATTTGGAGGAGACCTGCAGTTTTGTGAAATTTCCAATGGGAAAATTCCCTTGGCCAATGCCGAGATCAGTCTGGGCTCCTTCATTTAAGCTGCTGTGCCCTGCTGCCTCTTTTGTGATCTCTGTCACTAATTGGGTCAGCTGGTGGGAAACAACAACAATAAAAAAGATGGATTTTATCCCAAATTTAAAGCAAAGCTTATTTTGGGAGACCATAGAATCGTTGATTTAGAGTTGAAGTCAGACTTAATTACTCTAGAATGCAAGCTTCTTGAAAAAAATAATAAAAATAAATAAAATTGTCAGTAAGAATGTGACCTTCTTGGAAGGAGAGGTGGTTACATCCCCTGAGTGTGACATAGTGCCTGGCACATAGTGGGTGCTTAGTAAATATTTATGAGTCGGTGGATGGTTGAAGGTTCCATCATCTATCCAGGGGTTCTTAACCCTTTTTGTGCCATCGACTCCTCTTGGCAGAGTGGTGAAGCCCATGGGCCCCTTCTCAGAATCAGGTTTTTAAAAGTAGAAAATGTTGTGCCCCTTCATTCTTGAAGAGGACCAAAATGACATCACTATGTTGGAGTCAAGTTACAGTGGGTCTGACTGGCTGAGCAGAACAGTACGAGCTTGGAATGTTCTACCACAGGTCGGGCACAAATGATCCATGTGAACATTTGGGCTGGATTCTCTGGATCCACACATCTCACATTTCTTTTGAGCTACTGCAATTCTGCTTTGCTCATAGAGTACAACATCTTTTTTGATGCGGGCATGCCATGTTGGCTGGTCCTTGCCAGTGTCTTCCATGTCACGCAAAAATAAAATACAAAGGAAAATACAGAAAAATAGATTATATTGAAATAGTTACATGTGTGTTAAAATATATATTTTTTAAGGTTCTCGAAGCTCCAGTGAAGAATATCTAATCTAGTCAAATCTCTTGTTTCACAGATGAGGTCCAGAGAGGGGTTGGAGGATGTTCTTAACTCCTCCATCTCCTGCTGTGATACAGTGAGACTGACTATTTTGACAGCAGATGGCCCCTTCCCTTGGCTTCCCCCACTTAATTTTGAATCAGGCAATACAAGGGGGAAAAAAAGCCAAATCATCATTGGAAATTGGTCAGTGTCTTCATTTTGTTCTCTTCAAAGCCCTTCATAATCTGCCTCCTCCTACCTTTCCAGTCTTCTTACTTCCTGACAGGTACCCTTCAGTCCAGTGACATCAACCTCCTGGCTATTCTATGGACAAGTCACTTCCATCTTTTGGCTCAGGGCATTTTCTCTGGCTGCTCCTCATGCCTGGAATACTCTCCCTCCTTTGCTCTGACCTACTACAGGGAGCCTTCCCTAACCCTCTCTATTTATTTGCATGTTATCTCCCCCCATTAGATTGCAGGCTCCTTGAGGGCAAGAACTGTCTTTTGCCTCTTTTTATATCTCCACCTCTTAGCATAGTGCTTGGCCCATAGTAGGCACTTAATAAATATTTATGGATTCATTGACTAAACTCTTGTCACCTCTAGTAACTTGCACATAAGAAGGGACTAAAAGATACTTATTTTCTGACCTCTTTCCTCTCCCATCCCTTTCTTCTTTGCCTTTTGGGGAAATTTTAGGGTCCATATCCCTGCTTTAATTTTCAAGGTAAAGAGTGACGACCAATCATTCTATTTCTGGCCTTCCATAGAAATTTCCTTGTTAGTATGTGGTCCCATTCCTAACCTGCTTGTAGTCTCCCTTTCTTTATTAAGAATCACTTTCACTTGGGGCTGAGGTTGCATTTTGTTTCTCTTGGCATGTCACCCCCATGGCAGACATTTCCTCTTTGCCTCGAAAGGACAAAGCGATGTTCAGCTGTCTGGGCCCCAGCCCAGCATTTGATTTATACATTATTTAATTTCCTTCAGAAAATTGGAAGCAGGACTTTGAGAAATGGAAATCCATATTTTTCATTTGTTCAGGAACTCTTTTAGGACTAATGTAATCATCGAGAGAGAGTGTTGGTGTGATTTGGGTGACCTGAGGTAAAACTAAGAAGATGGCGGCCAACAATAAACAAGGGGACAAAGAGGGATGGCGACTTCAGCCAAGAACAATATCAGAGAATTCCAAATTGCACAATTTGGCTTAACGGATAAAGCCGTGTACTTGAAAATCTAAAAGGCCCGGGTTCAAATGCTGCTTCTGATGCTTGCTTGCTGTGTGACCAATAGCGGGCAAGTCGATTTATCTCTCTGAGCCTCAGGCATCTTTGAGAGGCCTCATTCTCACAGTGATGACAACACAATGTTAATTATTAATTTTCATAGGATCATAGAGTGGAAGGGACTGTAGAGGTCCTACAAGCTAACGCCCTCATTTTGCAAATGAAGGCTCAGGGAGGTTGACTTTTCCGAGGTCACATAGGTTTGTTAGGAATTATTTGTTTGTTTTTTCTGAAAATATAAAATCAGTAGACTTCTCTGTGGGCCATTTTTAGGACACCTGCCTTCCTTCCTCCACAGCAGAAAAGTAGACTACATTGTTTGAGGATTGCCAGGTTTCCTTGAACGTCAGAGAATTTTGGTGGTGGTAGCTTTAGGCTGAAGGTTTCTGCCAGATCTGAGGCCCCTATTCATCCATCTCCCCAGGTCGGTCCTCACGTGGGGCCTAGCTGTGAGTACCAGCACTGTTGAAAAGCTTCCAAGTTAGGTAAAGTCAGGAAATTGCAAATTCACTCAGGAATGGAGATCAAGTGAGGCTTGGCAGCAGCCTGTGAACAATTTGTCCTTTTGAGGTGAAAGGTGGCCTCCTCCCCAAGAGGAAATGCGATCACCAGAGTGTCGGTTCCCAGAATTCTCAGAGGCCTGGAAACTGATCCAGTATCCTCATGGTGGCTCAGAAGGGGTGGGGTGGGGGAGATATTTGTTTTATTGGGGGCAGATATTAGCATAGCAGCGTCAGCGTAGGGTACGGCCCTGGAACATACCAGACTGATAGCCAGGATTTCCTTCCATTTTCCCATCATTCCTTTGGAGCAATCTTTGACTCATCCTTCTTCCTTTCTTCTCAGATTCTGTCCATTTCCCCTCACCACATCTTTATGTGTCTCCCTCTTTCCATTCTCCCGGCTGCCACCCTAGGTCAGACCTCCAGCATCTCATGTCAAGACAATTCCATCACTTCTAACCAACCTTCCTACTTCTAATCTTTTCTTCCCACAAACTGCCACCAGACTGATTTTTTATCCAAAAAAGTGTGTATAAGAAAAAGATAGAGACAGATAAATAGACTCGTGGCCTAGTGAAGGGGGCCTTCCCACGAAAAGGCCCCATTTCTGGACCACTAGACCCACCATAACTGCGTTGAGTCCTGGGAGAGCCTAGCCCCAAAGAGGTGGGATCATGGTTTTTCTTGTACTGTCTGCTCCATTCCAGAGCTTTAGGGAAAATCTCTTAATCAGAGCTTAAGTATATCATATATCTAGTGTCTACCCTGAAAAGGATTACCAGGATCCCTTCTAGAAAAAGTATTCAGTGTACAAATGTGGTATCAGATATAGGACAGCTATTTATTTCCTTCACCACAAAAGAAACACTTAAAACACAAAACATCCATTCTCCAATTAAAACATACGTTCTTTTAGGACAAGAACTTTCTTTTACCTTTCTTTGTAGCCCTAGAGTTTAGTACAATTCCTGGCCCATAGCAGAGGATTAACAAATATATGCTTTAAATAAATATAAAAAATCTATTATACTCTCCCAGAAGGTAAAGGCAAAAATTGGAAAGCCCATCAGATGTTTCATATTCACCCTGGATCTGTACTATCCAAGCAACTCAAAATCCTGTCTCAGACTAGCTGGAGGACTTACTAGCTGTGTGACCCTGGGCACGTCATTTGAGATTCCCTCCACCTCGAGTTCCCTATCTGTAAATGGGGACAATAGTAACGTCTACCGTTGAGACTTGCAAGGATCAAATGAGAGGTTATTTGTAAAGTACTTTGTAAACCTTAAGGTGCTATGTCATTGGGAGCTGTTGTTAATTTAAGTCTCTTCAGAAATCTTCAGTGATTCCCTAGTGCCTTGAAGACCAGACTCCTCAGCCTGACTGAGGGTTTTCGACATTCTGACTTTAGCCCTCCTTTGCTTCATGTGATTTGAGTGGACGTCTTCCAGTTAAATGAGTGGAGGAAGTTAGGTGTCCTAGTAGATGGAGTGCTGCTTTTGGAGTCAGAAAATCTGAGTGAGAATCCTGCGGGTCTCAGAGACCTAGCATGTCTGGGACCCTGGGCAAATCATGTAACCTCTTAGCCTCAGTTTCCTCATCTATAAAAGGAGCGCATGCTAGGGTTGTTGTGAGGACCAGAGAACATAATATGTGTAAATAAAGCACTTTACAAACCTTTTCATCACCGTGATGGCGATGGTGAGAATGACGATTGGCTGTTACCTGAATACCCCTTCCTGCTTTGTCCCCCACTTCTTACCAGTGATGTCCTTTCAGACGCCACCATCTTTGTGCGTGCAGGTTTTTCCTGATTCAGCCAGATGGGACGCCCCCGTCCCTGACTTGACATCTGAGGGCATTCTGTCCCTGCCTTTTCTAGCATATTGTCAGAATCACAGACACTTAGAGCCGGGGGGGACCTCAACAGCCATAGCTGAAAGACAGTCACCTCTACAGCATATCAGACGAGTGGACATCTGCCTTTTTCTGGAAGCCTTCTAATAACAGAGAGAACCCACTACCTCCTGAAGCAACTCATACCTCTATGGACAGCTCTAGTTATTAGCAGGTTTTCCACTTGTGATACCTGAGTTTGCTTCTTTTACAGTTTCCACATGTTGCTTCTGGTTCTAACCTCTGGGCTTAACAAGTTAGATCCCTCTTCCGTATGCCAATCCTTCAGATGCTTTGGAGACAGAGAACTCTCTGGGTCTCCTTAATGATCACCATCCCCGCCTCCTTCTACTGGCATGAACTTGAGGCCCTCACTGCTGTTACCTTCCTCTGGACGCTCTCCAGCTTCCCGATGCCCTTTCTCAAAGCAAAGCTCTTAGAAATGACCATAGTGTTCCCCATGTGGTCTGGCCAGGGCAGAGGGTAGACGGTCTGTCACCTCCTTCGTTCTAGAAGCTGTGTTCTTTCCCTCCTTGTGCCTGCAGCTCTTTATAACTAGAAAACCCAAAGTTGCTAACTCTGCTCTAAATCTTTTTTTTTAAATGTATTGATCTTTTGTGGTTGTATCACTTTTATTTCAAAATATCTTCCTTCTCCTACCCAATAAGCCATTCCTTGTTTTAAAAGAGAAAAAGGAGTTTAGCAAAGCTGGCCAACGCATCAGCTGAACATGAAGCGTTCCGCACCCATAGACCCCAATCTCTGCAGAGAAGGGAAGAAGGTGCATTCTCTCATTTCTTCTTCAGAAGGCTAATATATGCCTTCCTTAATGCATCCTTTCTTTCCTTCTTTTTCTCTTTCTTTCTTTCTTTCTTTCTTTCCTTCTTTCTTTCTTTCATTTTCTTTCTTTCTTTCCTTCTTTCTTTCTTTTTTTTTTTTGGCTGTTCCTTCACACTCTTGACTGACACTCAGCTTGTGGTCCATTAAACTCCCCAGATCTTTTTCAGCTAAACTGCTATCTAGTCCTAAATCCCCCATATTTATACTGAGGAAGTTGATTTCTTGAACTAAAGCATATGCCCATTTATCTCTATTGAATTTGATCTGATTAGTCAGACTGATGCTGTAGCCCAGATATTCACCAAATCTAGCCCCTCCCTGCTTTCGTATGGCTCATGACTAAGAATGGTTTTTATTTATAAATTAAGTTTCATTTGCTGACACCCATGTCTCGCCTTTCAAGATTTTTTGTGGATCCAAACTCTGATATCCAGGATGTTAATAATAATACCACCTACTTCCCAGGTTTGTTAGGAAGATTAAACGATATTTTTAAATCACTTTACAGGACTCAAAACACTGTGTAAATGCTAATTGTTATTATTAATCTGCAAATGATCGTAGAAAACATTCTAGTTTGTGTGATAGTTATTTGGTTTCGTGTGTTGCCTCCCGTACAAACTCCTTGAAGGCCAACACCAAGGCACCTTGATCTTTGTATTTCTCTTGGGTTCTTGCACATGGTAACCATTTGTGGACTTAAAATTTAATGACATTTGCCTTTAGAATACCTAAAGAATACCTCAAGAGATTCTCATTTTGAAATACTACCATGTATCTGATTCATTAATCTTTTTAGTGTTCAAATATTTCAAGGGAAGAGAAAGCATTGACTGTTCAGACCATAAAAATGTGACCGACCACATGGTGTATTTGAAGGCAAATAACACTTTTCTCAGTTTTTCTTAGCCCTAATAAATTATAGTGTAGTTTATTAAAATGTGTGTTGTTACTATGGAAGAGTGTTTTTAAGCTGGAAAATAAGGATGATCCATGAATTGTACTCTTTGTCTCCTGACATAACTCAGTAAAATTGTGAGACAGAATTATAGGGTCAGAAAGGGCTCAGATGTTTGGCGTTGACTCCCTCACCTGATTAGGTTAGAGTGACTATCCATGTTTTAGCCTAGTCCTGAATATTTTCTTTTGGAAGTAGGAGAGACTGGTTATGTTGTTGTATTAAAGGCTAGCAGTGGTGGGATGCTCAGTTGCATTTTTTAATCATTCCTACTTTAATCATTCCTTCCATTCTTCACTTACCCCACTACTAGCTCATCATTTATGTGGATTTCCCAGTATAGTTCTTCTTTTCTTCTCTGGGAAGTTGTATACGTATCTGTAGGTCTCACTCTCTATTTTAACTCTGAGCCCCCACCCAGTGTCAACGATTCTAGCAGAACACCTCGGCATTGGTTCTACCTCTGTCTCCTACAGTTGCCTCCTCTGAGCTGTATTTCTGGTACATGTAGCCAGACTAGCAAATGCCAAGCAAAGTAAACATTTTAAACAAATGTGAAGATTTTCTGTGTGTCTAAAAGAAAGAGCTTCAGATATCCAGGAAGGGGCTCAGATGAAAAAGGGAGATTCTCGGTTGAGGGCATCCTGGAGGAGGGAGCAATGTGGTCTCTTGCCAGCCTTTGTGCCTCTTCAGCCCAAATAGCCCCTTTGGAGTCCTGGTGCCACTCCCTGTGGTGGCTGTGACCCATTTCCACTCACCCCCTTATTGCTTCCCCTTCCATATATCTCGTAGGAAGAGCTGAGTTCCTTTTTTTGCCTGACTTACGCTCGAACTGACTTTTTAAAGGTCACTTGGAA
Organism: Vombatus ursinus; assembly: GCF_900497805.2. Lineage (NCBI taxonomy): Eukaryota > Metazoa > Chordata > Mammalia > Diprotodontia > Vombatidae > Vombatus > Vombatus ursinus. The sequence goes on from NW_020949971.1 coordinate 9,598,374, forward strand.
GGCATGGCCTATCACTGTCTTGTTCCCTTTCTGATTCACACAGGGAACTTGTTCAAACCTCAGAAAGGGTTCATGTACATCTTTAAACCCTTTTCTGCGAGCCAGGTGCTGGCCTTTCAAAGACCGGCTACTTGACAAAAGGTCATTCAGAGGTACAAGGGTCCTTCGAGGTCATCAAATCCAGCTCCCTCTGGTTGCAGAGGTTAAAATGGTGTCCCCGTTCTCATTAGTGAAAAATCACACGTAGAAAGGGGCAGAAGTCAGGGATGCCGAGCTCGCCTTCTGGAGTGAGAGGATGCACAGGTTTGACTTACTGAGCCGCTGTTCCAATGAGGTTTCCTAGGGACACAAAGGAAACACTCACAAACATTAATAAGACATTCACATTTATCTTGACCAGCTTGTACTTGAATAGGAATCCCTCCGAACGCCTCTGACAAGTGGTTTCTAGCCGCTACCCAGAGACCTCCAGAGACAGACTTGGAGTCTCACCCTGGGGCAGCCTACCGTCCTTCTAGACGACTCTAATTGTTAGGGAGCTTTTCTTTGTAGGAAGCTGCAATCATCCACCTTTCCCTTCTTCCCTCTCGGGCAGAACAAGACCTTCTCCCTTCTATTTGAAGAGGGCTCTAGTGTCCCCAAGCCTTCCCTTTTTCAGGACCAAACAGTCTGGCTATGACACTGGTTTCCTGTCCCCTCATCATGCTTTTTCCTCTTGCTCAGGATGTAATTCAGTATGTCAAAGAGCATCCTGAAATGTGGCATCCAGAACTGATTGCATGGGTCCTCATGTGGTGTTTCTGGAACTGGACCCATTGAAGCAATCAGCTCCTGCATTTTATTGATGGAGCCTCATGCCCTTGACCCCATCCTTGGAACAATATCTAGGCCATGCAAACTGGGCCTTGTTTTTTTTTTTTTCTTTTTAAGGGATTGAAACCTTAATTGTGACATCTCCTCATTTGCCACCTGGCTGTACACAATTTGGATTTCTTTGACTTCACCAACTCCCCCAACTGATAGTGTCTTCTCCTCTGAGATTGCCTTCTGTCTACTCTGTATATAGTTTGTACATGCCTGTTTTATTTCTGTTTTCTCTCCCGTTAGAATGTATGCTTTTTGAAGGCAAGGACTGTTTTTGCCTTTTTTTGTATTCCTAGCACTTAGCACAGGACAGCTAAGTTGCCAAGTAGATAGAGTGCCAGACCTGAGTTCAATTCTGGCTTCAGACACTTAATAGCTCTGTGACCGTGGGCAAGTCCTTTAACCCTATTTGCCTCGGTTCCTCATGTGTAAAATGAGCTGGAGAGAGAAATGGCAAAACCACTCCAGTGTCTTTGCCAAGAAAACCCCAAATGGGGTCAGGAAGAACTGGACACAACTGACCAACAATAACAATGACAACAACATGGCGCGTAGTAAGTGCTTTATAAATGATTGTTGACTGACTGGCCATGCCACACTTCCTGACTCGGGCATATGTAGCAAACTGGAGAGCAGCCAAGATAATGAGAAAATTAGACCGTGTCACTCAAGGGTCACGGAATGGCGATTTTAGCTTGGGGAAAAGAAGACTTATAATTATTGCCTTCAAGTATTCGGATGACTGTCATGTGAAAGAGAAATTAGCCTTGATTTCCTGGACCCCACAAGGTATAACTGGGAGTAGTGAGTGGAAGATTCAGAGAGGGAGATTTAAGCTTGAGTTGTAGTACATTTATGTTGGTGGATTACCTGAGTCTCCTGGCTCAACTCAAGTAGACCTTGGACAGTGCCCAGAAATGGCCAGATGTAGCATTTCTAATATAGCTGTGGCACTGTCTTTCGATATGTTTTCTCTTGTACCCACCCGGTCTTAGGACTGGAATGAGGCCACCTTGATGGTTCTGTTGTATGGGGTTCTCAGCAGCCTTTCCTAGGCATCCATGTTGAGGCTTCCCACCTTCGCTTCCTATGGGGCCCACGGACCTCCCACTGGAGCAGAGATGAGCCACGTCCTAATGTCGCATCTGGGAGGTAGCCATAGACGCGGCCCTAGGAAAGGACAGTGGGAAACAGCAAGCCCCACTGTTCCCAGCAGCCTCAGCTCAGGGCACACCATCTACCGATGTTAGATCATAAGGCTGTAGATGTGGTGCTGGGAGGGACCAGAGAGGTTGTTGAGTTCAACCCTCTCATTCTGTAGGTGAAAAATCTTGACTTGAACCCAGGTCCTGGGACTTCAGATCCAATAGCACATTCTTCAGGCAATGCCACTATATCAGTTGTTAACCCAACATCCCTAGTCAGATTCCACTCTAGGCCATCATCTCAAGCCTCTTTCCCAGCCAAAACATAGATTTTCTCCCTCCACCTTCCTGTAGACCTTATTATTCTTTGTCCAACTGTCCCTCTCCTTCTAACTCCTGACTCCAAACTTCCCCTACCTTCCTTCCCTCATTTTCTTCCTCACTGTCCCTCTCTTTTCTCACTCTAAACTTTGACCCTAAACTTTCCCTGCCCACCCTCCTCCTTTCTTCCTCACCATCCCTTTCCTCCTTCTAAACTTTAATCCAGCCTTTCCCTGCCCTCCCTCATCTTTTCTTCCTCCCCATCCCTCTTCTCCTTCCAAACCTTGACCCTCGCCTTAATTTACCTTGCTCAGAAGCATTCAGTAAAGGGAACATGGAGGGGCTATGCATCAAAAGTAATCCACCCTCCTTTTTTTTTTTTAAGGTAGGAACATGTTTTCTTAAAGCAAACCTAAACTTATTAAAATATTTATGTAAAATTTAATCATGGCCATATTAGCCACACAGACCACTGAAGACACAGAAACATTTTTGTGTGCGTGAGTACCTTTTTTTTTTTTAAGTCCCACAAATATCACTGAAACCAGCAGTTGGCAGAGAGAGACCTTAAACTGTTTTGTTCCAGCGTGTAAATTCTCGTTTTGTTGCCGAGTCCTTTTATTAACGTGACGGCTGCGCCAGGTTCTTGCCAGAGTGAAGGGTACGCTGGCTTAATACGTTTTCAAAAATGAACTCAACTCTGGGCTTGTACCTACTTACTGATGCTAAGCTGAAATGAGTATGTTTTGATGTAGATACTGGCCTTTTGTCACAAAGTGTGTGTTTACATAAACACATTTAACCAATATACATATGTTTGTATATTTATATGTATATGTATATTATAAAAGTCATATTTTATAACATACATAAGTATATGTACATGTGTATAAACAGTGAATATGCACGTTATGTGTGTTTTATAATAAGTACATATATGAATGCATATTTGTAAATGTATGTGTATTTATACATATTTTACATGTGCAATGATGCATATATAGAAAATAAGTTTTTAAAACCTATATAAACATATGCAGTGAGGTTGGGAGCGGGGAAGGAGGCAGAAAATCTTTACCACCAAAGTCTAGATTTCTCCCCTGGGCTCGTAAGCCATGTTGGCATTCATAGAAAAAGAGAGAAAAGCGACTTCTCTCACATACTGTCCCGAAGGTGGTCTGGGTCTGTTCCCAGGTGGATGTCAGTTTGCAGGATCAGAAGCTTCAGTTGCCAGGGTGGGACCTACCTGCAGTCCCTGTTGTTAAGTCTCCTGATCAAGAATTCCAACCCTAAGAGGAAATTCTGGGCCCTTCACTCATTCTCCCCTCTCCAACATTGTTGGGTGTTTTTAGGCACACACTGTGTCATTCATAATAGTGGATGCCTTGGTTGAGATTGCAAAATCATTTCCATTGTGTAGTAATCCCCCCCTGTTCCCACAGTTGGCTCAAACAGCTTTGTGAAAACTCTCTTCCCTTCAGCTCGAAATTCCTACATTTGGTGGGGTTCCAAAGACCGTTTTTTTCCTTAAATTCAAATTCTAAGGAAAGTTCAGGGGCTCTAAGGCAGTGGTATAAAGTTTCTGGATAGAATCCCAGGGTTAAAGGCACACCACAGACACACGATTCCATTCAACGGAAGTTTATTGAACACCTACTAAGTGGTTAAAGGTGTTGAGCGGGATGCTGGAGGGGCTAGCTCAGGAAAGCAAAGCTTGTGATCTGTGGGGCAGCTGCTGCCCGTGTCTCGTGAGCACACCAGCCTCTCTCCTACTAGAGGATACACACAAAAACTAAAGAGAGCCCAGGCTTCTAGGCTGTTGTGATGGTGGTGGTGGTAGTGGTGGTGATGGTGGTGGTTAGAGCCAGGCTAGAACCCTGGGTAACAGAGCCATGCCTCTCTGGGAATATTGGTACTTTGGGTATCTATCTGTGTGTGTCCCCCCACGTGTTTCCCTGTGGGAAATGTGGTACCTGGGGCTATGCCTAAGCTTCCTGGAGTCTTGAACTCAGAATGCACAAAAGGTTGGGCAGTGACCTGTAGGAGTCACAAGTGTCTCTGTGGCACCGTGGACATCCCAGACCCTCTTCTCTTTTTTCTCACTGCACATTCTCCCACGGGACCTGGGTTCACATCCCACTGCTGACATTCATTACCTTTTTGACTTTGGGGAAATCATATGATCTCTTACTTAGCTTACATATTGTAAAATGAGAGAATTGCGCCTTCAGACTCTCTCGGTATCTCCTGAGCTCCATTCCCAACACCACCATTCACACAGCTCCTCTGTGTGTTATCAGCCCCAGAGTGCCCAGTTTTTCACATTTCTGGATCATTGATTCTCACCCAGAATCCTTCACCTCATCCACCATTCTCTATTCCCTCGAGGCTTTTTGTCTGTGCTTACTTCACTGTATGGAGATGAGAAGCAGCATGGTGTAGTGGTTAGAGAGCTAGGACACCCCCCCCCAGCCAGAAAGACTTAGGTTCAAGTCCTTTCTGACACATGTTACTAACGTGCCCAAGGGACAGTCATTAAGCTCTCAGGGCTCTAAAGAAGACTTGCAGTGATTTGCAGGTGCTCACCTGTATCGATAGAGAGAGTCCCCTCATCTGGGAGTGCCCTATAAGGAAGAAATCCACAGTCCAGTCCTTACTCCTGTTAAAGTGCTAAACTGACTAAGCGGTAACAATTTTTGAAGTGCTTCTCTGCGGGGCTGATGGGGCAGGGGCCATATTTTTCTGGGACATATACTAGAAATTTAAAATTGATTCCCCTCCCCCTGAGAAAGTCAGATACTGTTCCCCCTACCTTCCTCTCTCCTTCTCTCTCTCTCTCCCCCTCTCTCGTTCTCCCCTTTCCTCTCTCTGCCTCCCCTCCTCCTCCTTCTTCTCCTTCTCTCTTCCTAGCTGTGTTCGTCATCAACTCTCATCAAGGTTTTTGCAACAGTTTCATTCTAACTCTCCCTGCCTCAAACCTCTCCCCACTCCAGTCCATCCAATACATTTCGGCTGAAATAATTACTTAAATGCAGATCTCCTTGTTGCCGCCCCATCCCTCCGGTCTCGTTATCCATTGCTCCCCCATCACTGGCCTTCTCTCTGTTTCTCACACGAGGCGTTCACTCGTTTCTCGTCCCCATGCCTTTACACTGGCTGCTTCCCGTTCCTGGAATGTGCTCGGTCCTCACCTCCACCTCCAAGAATCTCTCCTTCCTTCAAGATGCAAGTCAAGCTCCATCTTCTGCATGGAGCCCTCATCTGCTAATGCCTCCCACTCAAGCTACCTTGTATTTAACTTTGTTGTTGTTGAGACATTTCAGTCGTGTCTGATTCTTTGTGACCCCATTTGGGGTTTTCTTGGAATGCTTTGCCACTTCCTTTTCCAGTTCGTTTTACAGATGAGGAAACTGAGGCAAACAGGGTCAAATGACTTGCTCAAAGTCACAGAGCTAGTAAGCGTCTGAGGCTGGATTTGAACTCAGGTCCTTCTGCCTCCAGGGCCAGCACGCTATCCACTGCATCCTCTAGCTGCCCGTGTATTTAATTACTTTGTATTTATACTTGAATGTGTTTGTATTCATTCCCTATGTGCTTATTTATGTATTTGTCTCCCCTGTTAGAATGCAGGTAATCTCTGCCTTGTGAATAAGGATTGTTTCATTCATTCATTCATCAGGTGTATATCCCCAGCACCTAGCACAGTAGAGGCACATAGTAGGCCCTTTATGAATATTTACTGTTTGATTGATTATTTGAGATGAATTCGTCCCAAGATTTCCAGTTGACTCTTTACTAGCCAGGACACCTCTGGGCATGTATGTATTTCTGCACACATGCATGCATATTTCCCAACAAGATGCTTTCTTGACCTGTGGAGTATGCCCCGCTTGAGACCTTGGGTCATTCCAGCAATAGGGTCTCGCTCAGTTCTGGGTAGCTCCTAGGTGCTTAATGAATGGACGCCGCATCATGCATCCATGAACAAAGGTGGGTAGTCGTCCCGTCACAGGGGTCTTCCTGAACCAGCCGTGGAAGATGCTTCCCAAACCCCATGGTAGCTTCCCCTGTAGGCTACTCATCAGCTAGTAGCCCACCGAACGTCAGCTTGCCTGCTTTGAGGGAGCAGGGCGAGATGGTGGAGGGACTAGAGAAAAGCTTTCACGGTATTTTCCTGTCAGAGACAGTGAGGAGCTCGCGTGGCCCAGCATGGCCCAGCGGCTTCTCTCTAAACAAGGTAGTTGAAACTTCTAGACCCAGTCTGTGATTCAAATTCATCCGTTCATTCACCCGAGCTTTTTCCTTGGGAGGGAACTTTGACCACAGGACATTCAGCTGAATTCTCTTATCATTGAAAGGGTTCCTCCTGACACCGGCTGGTTTTAAATGTGGTGGCAGGGAGGTCCCTGGGCCATATCCTACAAAGCCATGTGGCCAATCAGTGTGTTGAGTAACTGTGAAGGAGGAAGGGAAGGCCCCACGTCCACTGTGGAATTTTCTTGCTGACAATGGGCTTGCCATCGGCAAACTTTCCTGAAAAGGACCTTGTCTTTCTAAAGCACAGAACGAGACAGGTGCATTCTCTAAACCTCCCTGGGCCTCCATTTTCTTATCTGTATAATGGGGGAATGGGGGAGATCCTGATGGCCTCTGAGGTCCGGTCCCTACCCCTCCTAGAACGACAGTTCTCTAACTGGCTGACCCCCAAGTCCCTTCTCATTCCAGAGCTAGGTTCTTTTATGACCTCATCTTTCTGGTGACCAGGGAAACAGCCTTCAAAAGTAATGCGTGTAGGTAGTCATCAGAAAGGTTCTCTAGCCCCGGGCAGGGATGCCGTAGAGCTGGGCTCGAGTCTCAGGCCTGGCATTCGCAGACTGTGTAAGGCTGGGTGAAAGAGCTAGCACAACCAACCTTCCATTACTGTAGTCCTGAAATTTGTTACGAGGGAGCACTTTTTAAACATGAAAATGAGTCTCGGCCCCATTTGAGGGCCTGCTAGACTGACTGCCACGATTCAACTTCAGACTATCTGACCCTTTCTTATCATGTATATTTTTAGAATTTTATACCTGAAAATGCTGTCCTTCTCACTCTGAAGAATGTCAGTGCATCAGTATTGCTTGCTGTCAAATGTAAATCTAACCTTTGTTTCAAAAAGCCTTTCTGCACAAGGGTTATGGAAACTCTTACCGGCTTTTTAAGAACAAAGACAATATTGATAAAAGGAGTTTGTCCTGTCATTTGGGGGTCAGTTGAAAAAATGTCTGGCTGTGCGTCTGGGAGAAGAGGCTGTGTTTTACCTGGAGCACAGACTTCTTCCTCATTAGGGCTATTATAAAGTGATAACGAAACCCTAGGGAATTTTATGAAGCAATTAGGAACAACTAGCAAATAAGGTATATTCTGGAAAAACTTTTTCCTGTGTTTACTGAAGAAAAGACAAAGAAAAAATAGTAATATTGAGAAGAAATATGATGGAGATTCCTTAGAGACTTTAATCAGTATCTGGACTGGGTTTTCAGACAAGTGATAAAGCATCTACTGTTTTGTGGAGGGCGTGAGGTGACTCTAGCTGTCACGTTGGTCGTAGGAAAAATGTTGCATAGTTATACAGATGTTATTGCCAATTCTGTTTGTGAATAAATTGTTAACAAATTACCTTTACTTAATGAACCAAAGAAACTTCCTTCCTTAAGGAGTAATGACTCTTACTCTTCTATATTTAAATAAAAATGAAAATTATTGGATATGTACAATTTATTACCAAGTAGAATTGATAATAGATATAACTATTCACGGTGTTTTGCATATAGTAAATGTCAGAGTCGTTTCAGTGCTGTCCGACTCTTCATGACCCCATTTGGAGTTTTCTTGGCAAAGACGCTGAACTGGTTTGCCATTTCCTTCTCCAGCTGAGGAAACTGAGGCAAACAGGGGTAAGTGACTTGACCAGGGTCATCCAGCTAGTAAGTGTCTGAGGCTGAATTTGAACTCAGGCCTTCCTGACTCCAGGCCAGGCACTCTATCCACTTGGGCCAGCTCGCTGCCCCTATTTATACTGTGCATAGCTATATTAGTAACTAAGACCATTATTCTCCTGTTAGGACCTTTGTCTGTTAGACGTTTCTTTCCCCTTCGCTGTTACATCTAGACAGCATTTCACATGTTAAGTCCGGGAGGGAATAGCACATAAACACTGCGTGAGGCCTTGAGCCCTCATTTGAGTGTTACCCAGGACCTTCTCTGGCCGTTTGAAAAGGCAGAGCAGCCTGGGAAGATTCATGCTCATTGTTATGAACTCTGAAAGTGTTTATTGACCCTTGCATTTTGCTTTTACCCCCACTGCCCACTGAGAGGGTCTCCCCCTGTGCTTGCAATAATAACCTCAGAGAGAAAGTATCCATGGGTGTCCCTGGGGCCTCTGCACACCTGGCATTAGGGAAAACCTTTGACACTCCCCTTGTTGACCAGCCTTGAGTCCATCGGGGAGGACGCCATGACCGTGCCCTTGTCTCCCTCGACTAATCCCTGTGGGCGGAGGTCACAAGGCGCCTCTCTGGGTAGCACGGGGAGGAGCAGAGAACACAAGAAATCCAGGGACCCTTGAAAACGAGAGAGCCGTCCTCACACACATCAGAGGAGGAGCTTTTTCTGTGCGGAAGGGGAAAGCTTGGAAGCAGCCAGAGCCTCCCCCCAAATCCAGACATGGATTTGCTCCCATCTCCCGTCTTCCTGAGATAGCCATGGACTGTCTCCGAGTGATGATGATGATGATGATGATGATGATGATGATGATGATGATGGAGAATAGCATTTATATTTTAAGAAAGTTTTTATTTTCTCAGTTACATATAAAAGACATTTTTAACATTTATTTTTATAATCTAGAAATTAAAAGTTATTTTATAACTTTAAAATTTATTTTATTTATAATCTAGAAATTAAAATTTATTTCATATTTATAACCTGTAAATTAAAATTTAATTTTATAATCTATACATGAAAATTCCTTTCATATTTATAATTTATAAATTAAAATTTATTTTATATTTATAATTTAGAAATTAAAATTTTCCTAATAAATTAAAATCTCCTAATTTATAAATGAACTTTTATAATTTGTAAATAATTTTTAAATTTACAATTATAGTTTTTATAATTTTTGAGTTCCAAATTCCCTCCCTCACTCTTTTACCTCCCTCCTCATCCAGAAGGCAAGCAATTTGGCCTAAATTACACATGTGCAGTCATGTAGAACATATTTCCATATTAGCCATGTTGCAAAAGGGAACACAGACTCCCCCCCAAAAAAACAAGAAAAATTTAGGTTTTTTTTTTAAAGTATGCTTAGATTTGCAAAGAATAGCATTTATATTGTGCTTTAGGTTTACAAAGTACTTTACAAATATTGTCTCTCAATCCTCACTACAACCCTGGGAAGTAGGTGCTATTGTTATTAACCCCCATTTTACGGGTGAGGAAACTGAGGCAGACAGCGGTAAAGTGACTTCCTTAGGGGGTCACAGAGCTAGTAAGTAAGTATCTGATGTCAGATCTGAACTCAGGACTTGCTGAGTCCAGGTGCGGCTCTTTCTACCTTGGTGCTTAGAATATTCCTAGAATATAAATCGTGTTGGACACCTACGTCTTGGATGCTTCTCTTGCAGCTGATACATGATCACCCATTTAAAGAGGCCTGTGCCGCCAAATGCAGGACCTCGGTGGCAGTGAATGCCCCCTGAGTCAGCCTCCAGGTTCTGCCCCGGAGCCTCGTCCCTTCTCCCTCTACAAACGAGGACTGCTGTCTGCATAAAGCCAGCCCTGGTTTCTCTGCTAAGCTTCAGTCACACACCGCCATCTATCAGATGGCTATCCAGTAATCAGCTAAAATGCACCATGTCCGAAGCAGAACTTCTCTTTTCCTGTCTGCCAGTCCTCCCCTTTACTCCCGGGGACACTGACACGCTTTCATTCAGACCGGCCTTTTAGTCTTCCTTGGCTCCACCCCACCATGTGCAGTGCTCTCTCTCACGTCCATTCCCTTCTCTCCACTCACATGACCTCCCCTGGCCCAGGGCCTCACCCTCTCCACCTGGACTCCCTCAAACCTCCTTATCGGTCCCCCTGCCTCAGGGCTCTCTCCACTCAGCTGCCAGAGGGACGTGTCCACTGTAATTCCCCAGCTCAGGTTAAACTAGAGGGGTGCCCTATTGCTTTTAGGGTCAAGTACAAATTTCTCTTTTAGGCATTTAGAGTTTTTCATGACCTGGCTCCAGCCTCGTTACACAGTGCTTCCTTTCACATGCCCCGAAGCCCAGCCACCTTGGTCTTCTCTATTCCTCACACGTGACATTTCCTTGCCCTCAAGAAGCTCACATTCTATAGGGAAAGTGAACATTTGCCAAACAAGTATATAGAAAACAGACAAAATAAATGCAAGATAAATGTTCTCCCATTTCTCAGAGGCTGTTCCCCAGACCTGGATTGTACATTTTCCTTTTAGAATACAGAGTTAGAATACAGAGTGCCCATGGCACAGCCCTGGAGTCAGAAGGACCCGAGTTCAAATCCAGCCTCAGACACGTACTAGCTGTGTGACCCTGTGCAGGTCACTTCACCCCAGTTGCCTCAAAAAGAACATGTAGTTCATTTCAAAGTTGATCCTAAGTACCATCTCCCTACTTAATTCTATCCGAGGTGGCTCAGTGGATGGAGCACCAGCCTCAAGTGAGGAGAAACTGAGTTCAAATCTGGCTTTGCATACTTAATAGTTGTGTGGCCCTGGACAAGTCACTTAATTTCCCTGTTGCCTCAGTTTCCTTGTCTGTAAAATGGGGGTCATAATAGCATCTACCTCCCAGACTTTCCGTAGGGATCCATTGAGACACGTGTAAAGGGCTTAGCAAACCTTTAAATGCTGCCTAAATGCTGCCTGTCATTGTGATTAGGCCTTTCCTGATTCTTTCTGCAGCCCCAGATTGTCTCGTGTTTATTTTGTCTGTGTCTTCTCTACATTTGTTTTATATTTGTATGTGTTCCATTCCCCTAATAGAACGTCTGCTCCCTGAGGGCAAGGATGGCTCCATTTTTGTCTCTGTATCACCAGTCCCAGCTTTAGATCTCTGGTCCTACAATCCTAGCAGGGAAGAGGAATGGAACATGCATTTATTAAGCACCTACCACATGCTGGGCCCTGCTGAGCACTTCACAAATACTATCTCCTGTGATCCTCACAACCCTGGGATGTGGATGCTGTTATTATCCCCATTTTACAGAGGAGGAAACTGAGGCAGGCAGGGGTGAAGTGATTTGTCGGTAGTCACACAGCCGGTAAGTTGCTCAGGCTCTATTTGAACTCAGGCCTTGCTGACTCCAAGTCTCCAGCTTTATCCACGGCCGTCACTACCACCTTTAGGTCCTTTCCACTCGTTCTGTCCCTTTCCTCGTCATCCTCCTGTAATTGTAAGCACCATTTTGTATTAGAATTGTTTGTCTGTTATCATACAGTGGGACGGAATGCGCCTATCCTGCTGCGCCCAGTGAGGCGCAGCCAGGACCAGGCACAGCAGCCGTCCTCCCGGGACGCTCCAGGGACTCACTGTCGGGAATCTCTGAGTTGGCAAAGACTTCAGAGAAGTCTGAAGAAGACTCCCCCCAACATTCCCTACAGGTGGTCGGTCACGCAGCCCCTGCTTGGGGTGGGGGGGGGACATGCTTCCCTTCCCCTCGTCTGACTGTCATCCCGTCCTTAAGCCTAAATCTCCCTCCAGCCCACTCCTCCTGGTTCTGCTCCCCGGGGCCAAGCAGAGCGAGGCGGATCTCTCCCTACCCTGTGCCAGGGAGGGAAGCTTGTCACGTGGGCACAGGCAGAAGTAAGCTCCCCTCTCTCCCCCCATACACCCCACTCCTTGCAATCTCCAAGGGCATGCAGAGCAGAGACAGGGGAAGAACTCAGCCACGAGTGACCAGGCAGGCTTCAGGCTATGACTTCTCCCAGCTTTTCCCTCCGTCTGCCATTTAACCTAAGAGAACGTGTACTTTAGGGTGCCGGTGTCTTATGGGCTCATATTGTGCTTGTCAGATTTATGACTTACAGTATCAGCTCCCATTTCTATGGCGCTCTTTGAGGCGGAAGGCGTGGATGATATTATCCTCATTTCTCCAGAAAGGAAACTGACCCAGTGAGTCTGAGTGATTTTCCCAGGATGCTCAGTGAGTAAGTGGGAGGGTTTGGATTTGAACCCAGGGCTCCGAGTCGAAGCCTTACCCAAATGCCAGGAGGGTGTAGATGTGGCTGTTTTTGTTTGGAAGGCTCCTCTGTTCTTTCGGGCTCTTGAGTTTCAGTTTGAAGCTTTCCTTTGTTCCATTTCATAAAGGAGGAGATTGTGGGCCAGAATGGAAGTCTCTGCCGGCTCTCGGGCCCCTGCTCCTTCATGACTGTGACGAGGGGGGCTGTTTGGAGGGTCCTTATGAGCCCCGGGGCTTTGGCTGGCTCAAGGCCTTGAACTCCCTGGAAAGTCAGCTCATCACCGTTCCTGAGCAGGGCTGGGTTTCCAGGGCGGTGCTAACCTTCTCTGTTTGTGAGAGGGGCCCAGGCCTCCCGGTTGTATTGTGGTGACTTAACAAAGCCTTCCAAATCCCTGCGTGTTTTTGTGTGAAAGCCCCCTGAACGCATGGCTAAAGCCCCTGAAATCGGAGGCGCATCCTGGACAGCCGCCGGCCCCGCCTGGGCTGGGCAGCTCTTTCAGCAAGTGAACAAACAGATGAAATCTGCTGAATAGTTGGACAAGTGGCTTTCATTTACAAACGCTGGGCACCGTCGCTCCCCAGCCCTGCTTAGCCTGCTGCCCTCGAAATCACAATCCCTTTTCATCCCACCAGCCCCTTTCACCAGCCGGCTTCCGCCCTCTGAAGGCCAGTGAGCTGAAAAATGCATTTCAGGAGGAGGAGACCTTCCCCTTCTTCCCCTCCTGTTGTCTCCAGCCGCTGGGCTCCCTGTATCCCCAACCCCCACCCCTTTCTCCTCTCTGAATTGATTGCCCAGCTTAGCTCCATCTGAAGAGCTTAATGGAGAAACTGGCCTGTGTGAGCTGAGATTCTCAAGGTCAAAACTGACTTGATACAGTCCTCACAAGGAAATCCTTTTAGATTTGTGTAACAGTTCAGGAGCTGAGGGATGGATGGGAAATCTAGAACCCAAGAAAGAGTGGGGATGGATGCCAGGTCCCTTTAGGGATGACTTACGTCTCTAATAAACCTGGAATGAGAAGCAAAGTAGCAAAGTGGGTAGATCCTTGGGGCTTTGGGGCTTTGAACTGGGGGCTTTGAACATCTCTGAGGCTCACACCCTGAGGCCACACACAGTACTTGAGGAGAGCCCAGAGTCAGGATTCCCTTTTACTCTCCTGATTTTTGAGTGCAGAAAGACCTGAAAGTCATTAAGTATAAGATGGGCATCCCCACCATTTCCAGTTCTTTGCCACCCCAAAGAGAGCTGCTATAAATATTTTAGAACGTAGAGGTTATTTTCCTTTTTCCCTAATCATCTTGTGAAATAAACCAAGTAGTGGCGTTGCTGGATCAAAGGGTATAGTCAGTTTAATAACTCTTTGGGCATAATTCCAGATTAACTCTCCAAAATGGTTGGATCAGTTCACAGTTCCACCAACAGTGAATTAGTGTCCCAGTTTTCCCATATCCCCTCCAACATCTGTTGTTTTCCCCTTCAATTGTTTTAGCCAATTTGGTAGGTGTAAAATGATATCTCTAAGTTGCTTGAATTTGTATTTCTCTAATTAATAATGATTTGGATTTTTTCATATGACTATAAATTGTTTTGATTTCTGTTCAGATCCTTTGACCATTTATCAATTGGGGAATGACTCATATTCTTACAGATTTAACAAAATTCTTTATATATTTGAGATACAAGACCTTTATCTAAGACTCTGTCTATAAAAATTTTCCCCCAATTTTCTGCTTTCCTTCTGATCTTGGCTATATTTGTTTTATTTGTGCAAAACTGTTTTAATTTAATGTAATTGAAATTATCCACTTTACATCTCTCACTGCTTTCTATCCCTTCTTTATTCACAAATTATTCTCCTATCCAAAAGTCTGATAGGTAATTTATTACATGTTCTTCAGATTTTCTTGTAATATCACTCTTTATATCTAGGTCATGTATCCATTTTGACCTTATCTTGGGAAATGGTGTAAGATATTGATCTCTGACTGCTTTTGTTTTCCCAACAATTTTTTACCAAATAATTCATATCCCCCAAACTTAAGTCTTTACACTTGTATGAAGTGTATATAGGTATATAAGTGTAGACCTTCATTTATAGATGAGGAACAGAAGCCAAGAAAGGTGAAGCCACTTACTGAGGGTCTCCCAGGCAGTGGCTGGCATTTCAGGGATAGATCCAAGGGACCTCTGACTCCAAATGCAAAATAGCCCCAGACGTTAACAGCTGTCATTTACACAATGCCTTAAGGTTTGCAAAGCACTTTACAAATAGGATCTCATTTTATCTTCACTACATCCCTGGAAAATATTTTCCATTTCAACCCATTTTACAGTCAGGGAAACTGAGTTAGAGCTTAAAGTGACTTGCTCAGGATCACACTGATAGTAAGTGTCTGAGAATGGATTCGAACTCAGGTCTTCCTGACTCCAGGTAGCAAATAAGTGATTTTCTTTCTCTCTTCTGTTCATTTGCAGATCACAGCAGTCTGTTCAGAAGCAGGCCTCCTTGCTCTAGAAGAAGATATACAAGCCAAATATATCATGAAAAGGCACTTCGCAGAGGCCCTGAACATCGTGACCCCAAGAATTCCGGAGTCCATGAGGCATTTTTACGCAGATTATCATAAGAATGGACTGCACACATGCTGAGAATATAATAGCCCTAACGTAGTCTATTCAGACGCTTTTTTGAAAGAAAAGTGAATTTCCTATGTGCAGCGTGGCTTGAGGTGGCCAGAATGTTCCTTCTTGCAAATGGAATGTCTGAAATCCACTTGGGTAGAATTGAGAGGCTGCTGACCCTCCAATAAAGCGGAGAGAAAAGGTTTGGGTCGTGTGAGTTCAATGGAAAGAGCCGGGGACTGGGTTTTACAGTGAATTGTTGTGATCTGTGTTTTGTTCAAGTCTTCTGTGCCAGTCAGATCTTAATCTAGAAATGCTTGCCAATGTTTTCACAGATGCATTGGCGACGCGGCAGTTTGTGAACCTTGTCTTCTCCTTCCCCTACCCCTTGAGCTGGGAATTCTTCTTCTTCCCTTCTAATACAAGGGAAGAACTAAGTTCAAAGCTCACCTTTGCCACTTATTTGCTGTGTGACCCTGGGCAAGCCAATTGATCTCCTGAGCCTCAGATTTCCCGTCTGTAAATTGGTTTGGATAAATGGCCTGCCCTTCCTGATCCTTATCTCCTCCTTGGAGAGCCCGTCACTTCCTGGAAAGCAGCGCTCAAGGGCTACCATCCTACATCCCCTTTCTTAAGCTTCCCATTTTGAGCCCTCTCTAATTCTTGAAATGTCTTTATATTTCATCATGTATACTTTATATTCACTTCTCAGTGTATCAGTAGACTGAAAGCCTGTTGAGGACAAGAGCTTTTGTTTTTTGTTTTCCATCCCTAGCCCAGTGCCTTGGATATTATAAATGCATAGATATAGATATATATTATAAATGCCAAGATATGCATGTATATACATAGGTGTGTGCATTTATGTATGTAAATGCATGTATACACATCTAAATCTGCGTATATACATATACAGACGTGTGTGTGTGTGTGTGTGAGACAGAGAGAGAGAGAGAGAGAGAGAGCTAGGTGGCCCTCAGTGGATAGAGCACTGGCCTTGGAGTCAGGAAGACTCCTCTTCCTACTTCAAATCTACACTTGACTAGCTGTGTGACCCTGGGCAAGTCACTTAACTTTGCCTGAGTTTCCTCATTTGTAAAAGGAGTTGGAGAAGGAAATGGCAAACTACTCCACTGTTTTTGCCAAGAAAACCCCAAATGGGGTCATGAAGAGTCAGACACGACTGAAATGACTGAATAACAATAACCATTTGTTGAATTGAATTAAATTAAATGGTATTCACACCGAGGAAAGCATCAGTATCATGGGAGTTTCATGAATGGTATGCTAAAAAATGCTTCCAGATCTGTGATTTATGATGTCCAGAGAAGATGCCAGACAGGCTCGCCAAGAATGCAGTGTCCTTTGGCCAAAGATGTATTTGTCCAGATTACAGCCAACATTTCCAATCAGCCTTCACCATCTTGACCGGTGCTTAGAGCAAAGAAACACAAGAGGCTTGGTTTCACTGGCACATATGGCTCCCTTTCAGTGTGTACAAAATGGGATGATCAGACCTTTTGCCTTGTGGCCCTTCTTTGGGCAGTCTTATTGGATAAATCGGGTACCATCGGTAAGTGCTATCTATGATTTCCGTGGTGAACTTTTTTTAGTTCAAGGATATTGCTATACAATGTAATCATGCCCGATCTCTTTAATATGAGCCCTTCCCTCATCACTTACCTTCATGGTGAGTAACCACACTGGATACAGGTGTGGAAACCAAAGCTCTTTGTTTCCTTCCAAGTTCAAAGCCAGCAGCCTAGAGTCAGTCTCAGTGACTCTTTATAAATTCCCATAAGGATCATTTCTGGGAGGGGGAGGAAACAGGGGTATGCTAGGAAAAAAAATTAATTCCCAGAAAAAAAAAAAGTTGACCCAGAAATACCTAATTACGGGCTGAACTTGTTAAGTTTGGTTTGGCAGGTAAGACAATATGGGTGTATTTCTTAAATGTTTCCACCTTTGCTTGCCTCTCAGAAAAGTTTTGAAATTATGTTTCCGGGCCCACTCTTAAATGTATCAGGGGAGTGCCTGAGATTTATTGGCATTTGGGTAAATGAAGCTTCCAAAATAATCCTCATTTTAAAATTAGAGTGGATTTTTTTAAACACTTCCCTTTTGGAGAATTGATGAAGAAAATTGTGGGAAGGGTGGCATTTGAAAGCTGACTTTGGGGACATTACAAGGGCTGACATGAACCATCCTTCTTTTTCATCTTAGTGAGTACTGCCAAGCCCACATTATGTATGTATCCCAAAGGGCCAGGAGTGCTTACGTTCCCAAGCTCCTTCCCTAAGCGTCAGAAGCCAGGAGGAATGCTAGAATTGGTCGTGGGGGGGGGCCATGGGGAAGAGAAGTTTCTATAGGAGGATTTTTTTTTTAAGCCTCAAGAAATTGATTTTGGGGGGAAGGTTTGAAGCTGGGGAGATGTGCCTTTATAAGTGGACGGATTCAGGAATTTGTAGGCCAGTATTTCTGAATCCTCAGGGGTTTAATCCAAAAGATTTATTTCTGACTGAGAATAACCAGACTTTGGGAGTATTTTGGCCTATTTCTAGTGCGCAGAAAGCACAGATTTAGACTTTGAAGGGACTGTTGAGGAAAACTCCATTATTTTATAGATGTGGAAACTGAGGCCCACAGAGATTAAAGTGACTTTCCAAAGTCACGCAAATAGTGAGGAGCAGAGCCAGGATTTGGACTCAGCCTGGTACAGAGAAAAAGGGAATGGATTTAGGGCTGAAATAACTGGGTTTGAATTCCAACTCTGCCCCCTTACTCTCTGTGCAGCTTTGAGCAAGCCCCTTATCCTTCCTGGGCCTCATTTTTTCTCATTTATAAAATGAAGCCCTTGGTCTAGAAGACTCTGAGATCCTTCCCAGCCGAGCCATGAGTCTGTTATGCTCAGACCCCACACCAGGGGCTCTTCCCATGACCCCATGCTGTACGCGTTTCTCTAGATTGATCTGGAGCTATCTAATGTTATCGCTATGGGTGGTGCAGCATCTCCTTCTCTAACTATCTATTAAAATAGTGCAATGTGCTCTTGGGTGGTTTGAGGTTGTCTTGGGTGGAAGTCACCTTTGGGTCAATATTGTGTGATATGTAGGAACTGACTTGCTGTAGGGCCATGGGCAAGCCCACAAAAGAGGCAGATGGCATCAATGAAAATTCACTCCAGGGATATTCCATTTTCAGTCCTGAACTCCCCTGGGTATGGATTTACCCTAAGCGACTTCCCGATAAGAAGACCGACCACACAACAAATCCTAGAGGAACCCAGTAATCCCAAGTATGATCCCAGCAAATGCCCAAGTAGGAAACATGAGTCGGCAACGGTCAATGTGTTAGCCCTTCTGTCCACTCCTGGACCACACAAGAAGCCAGCCTGGGGTCACTTGGTGAAAGTCAGCATGAACTCCAGTAAATGGGCCTGAAGCCGTGGGCACACTAAATGTGGACATGCCATTGAGATCCGATGACAGTACCAGTTCTGGCAATTGGGTTTGAAATCAATGGGATCTTGCCCTTGGCCTGTCAGGACAGAAGGAAGCAGAGGACAGAGCCAGGCCCTGCTCACTACAGGGAGACCGTGCCTGGCTGGGTGCTTCTGAGTACTGGGAGCCGCAGCAAGAAATAAGAAACTCAGCACCGGATCACCCGTGCCAGGGACCATGCCAGGGGCCAAGACCAACACCAGCCCCAACATCCAAATGGAGCTTTGGACGGGCCACACCAGGGATTGGGACCAACTTGGAATTTGGGATTTTGTGAGGAAAAAGAAACAGAGATGGACAAAAGCCAGCACCAGCACCCTAGATTAAATAGAGTCAGAACCCAAGGATTCAGGAAGAAGGAGCAGCAGCGTCCATACTATATAGAGGGGCAGGATCAAACAGCTGCAGTGGATGGAGCCTGGCCCTTTCACAAAGCCCCAAGCCAGGGACGGAGGCAGGAAATGAGAGTAACAGAAGTAAACACCTAATGGGGTCATGAAATATGGCAGGTTATGAGAAGGTGAGGAAGAGAGAATTCTGCAAGGGCAGGTGGGGCATGGCTTAGCCATAAGAACTAAAATACATGGAGCCAGAGATGTTAAAAAATGAGCTTAGAATTCTGGAGGAAAAAACAGAAAAGAGACTTTTTGTTCACATACATACACACACACACACTCACACTCTCTCTCTCTCTCTCTCTCTCTCTCTCTCTTATTCACTCATGTGGACACCTGCTGCCCTTCCAGGGGCAAGGCAAAAGTAGAAAAGCAGCAGGAAAGCCTGTTAGCTCCTGTGGTGTTCCATCAGGGGCAGGTCAGAAGCCCAAGAAAGGCCCAGCTTAGAACTGACAATGGAAAATATTAATCATACGGTGGAGAACCTGAAAAATAGAATGGAACCATCAGATCTCAATGGCCCCCATGGGTGTGGCAGGAGCAGTGTCCTGACCCCCTGTGCCTGTCAGGTTAGAGGTATTGAGATCTTCCTGGAGACTTCATTGGTTCAAAGGACTAAAGGCTTGGGCCATCAATGTCCCTTCCTCTTTGCCAAGTACCAGAGCCAGGAGGAGCTTCAGGGGCGCTGCTCCTAGGTTGCTGGTTCATGATGGATGACTCAGGCAAGGCGGGTTAGCCTAGCTGAATCAACTTGAGGTATCTTCAGTGCCTGTCCTTGTTACATATTCTCCCGCTATGGTTAAGTAAATCTCTTTTTCTCAACTGCTGAATGGCCAAGTATTTCATTTTGTTCCAGTATCAAACCTAAACTACAAAGGGACTGACCTAAGTCAGGCCCAGCTAGGAACTCATGAGACAACAAGAAATATTGGGACAAAGTCAAAAGATTGAAAAAATAGAAAAGAAATGTGAGTTATCAACTAATCTGGAAAACAAGTCAAGGAGAAAGAATTTTAGAATTACCAGAATCCTGGAAAAATGTCACCAAATGAAAACTCAGAACTCTACATTCCATGTTTTAAGAAATCATAAAAGAAAACTGCCTGGATCTATTTCAGCCAAAGGACAAAGTGAAAAAAAGAATCCAGCAATCATTTCCTGAAAGAAACCCCCAAATGAAGTCACCTAAGATTATCATTGCTAAGATAAAAAGCTTTCAAATAAAACAAATCTCTCTCTCTCTCTCTCTCTCATGTATGTATACATACATATATACATATATGTGTGTATGTATTTATATGTATGTGTGTGTATGTATATGTGTATTATATATGTGTATGTGAGGATCCCATAAGACTGTTACAACTACAGTAAGGAAGAGGAAATCTTGGGATGCAATATTTTCAAAAGACAAGAAAAAAAAAAGGCTTATAACCAAGAATAACCTGCCCTGCAAAACTGAGTATTACCTTGGGATGGGGTAGGAGGCTGTTCCAGAATGGCCCTTTAGTAAAAGAAGAGAACTTTTAAACATTCCTGATGAAAAGATCAGACCTATTTAGCAAGTTTAAAATAAAAATGCAACAGTCAGAAGAAACCTAGAAGGTTAAAAAAAAACTTTTAAGTAATTGGAAGGGACTACACTGATGAGATGCTTATAATTCTAATTAGGATAAAGAGACAGATATCCCCCAAGATCACTGGGGGAGTTAATTAACGTACAAAGGACCTGGGGGTAGTATTGCTGCTAGTGAGGGTAAAGGGAAGAAATAAACACTAGAGAAGAGGTGAAAGAAGAGGGGGAAAATATTTTTCTTATGATTATGTACATAAAAGGAATATACAAATGTGGAGCAAAGAGTAGACAAAAGGAATCTCCTGACCTTCACTTTTACCTGAATAGGAAAAAGGGTCCAATACACAAATACGTGGAAAAAAAAATAGAAATACATCAAACTCAACTAGGGGAAGGCAGGAACGGACTTGAAAAAAGGGTAGAGGTGGGGAGGGAATAGTCACATACAAGACAAATTTCAACCTGTGGGTGGGTCCTAAAGGAAGGATTAAAAAGTGAAAAAGAAAGTAAGAACTAGATATGGTGAGCCTGGATGTGGTCAAGAGAGGAAAGGCAGAAGAGCAGAACAGACCACTTCTGTTGTAGATTTTTCTGCCTCCTTCATCAGGTGCGGGATGGGCATAAGAGAAGAAAAATGTAATGGGATATAATAAAGGGAGACATACAATTGAAAATCATAACCATCAATACAGTCAGTATAATAGAAGGTAAGAGAACTGATTAGAAAGCAGACACCAGCAACATATTGTTTGCAAGAAAAACATGAAACATGAGGGTTCATACAGTTAAAATGAGAGAAGAGCTTAATTTGTTATATCTCAGGAGAATTCAAAAAAGAGAGTAGCAATTTTGATCTCCTGACAAGACAACAGTAAAAATAGATATGGTTAAAAGAGATCAGCAGGGAACCTACATCATACCTGAAAGCACCACAGATAATAAAAGTATCAATACTTACCATATAATAATAATGAAGGTACCCACTGCCAAGGGATAGTTTTGAAGTCCAGAGAAAGTCCAGAGGTACATGGCCAGGAGGGGAATGAAGGCAGGCAACAAATTAGAATCTCTAAGAGGTATTTACCAAAGGGAGAAGGGGGAAGAAGGGGTTAAAAAGGGATTTATCAGAATAAGCAGACCTCTGGGTTAATAGGCAATTCCAGGGGGAGGAGGCGCTAGCAGCACTTTTTTTACAGCAAAGAATTGGAATCAAAGTGGGTGCATTTGGGAATAATTAATAATAATGATAAGAAGAACAAAGAGCTGAGATTTTACTTTAAGGTTTACAAAGTACTTTACATATATTTCTTTTGATTCTCACAACAGCCTTGGGAAGTAGATACTATTATTATCCCCATTTTACAGATGAGGCAGAGGTTAAATGACTTGCCCAGGGTCACACAGCTAGTAAGTGTCTGAGGCCATATTTGACTCAGGTCCTCCTGACTCTGGAGCCCTATCCACTGAGCATTCTAGCTGCCCCATTACTGAGCATTAGTAGTAACAAAAGGGATAGATTCAAGGGAACCTGGGAAGATTTCCATAAACTGATACAAAGTCAAGTAGAGCCAGGGCTACATTATACAAATTGTAATTGTAGCATTGTGATGAAAAATAACTGTGAACCATGATAATGGCAATGACCAATCTCAGCTCCTGAAGGCCGACAGTGATTCATGCCTCCCCCTTCTTGGCCAGAAGTGCAGAGCAAGTCATTCATTTTTCAGACATAGCTAATGCATGGATTTGTTTTGTTTGACTGTTTGCAAAGGAGGGCTTTTTGTGAGGTGGGAGGAGGAGGCAGATGGGAGGAATTATGGGGGTATAATGGTTCTAATCTTTGGGGAAAAAAACCTGGGAAAAATAGACCATCATTAAAAAAATTTTTTTGACTTACACCGATAAGAACAGAATGAAATTCAGAAGAGGACAAAGACATGGAGTAACATGTTGGAACTACCGTGTTAAATTTAATATATACTTTTTCTTGAAAAAAAAGTAAGCTGTAAGTAATCAAGTTTCATAATGTCCAATACAGTCCTCTTTTTCTGGTTGTCACAAACAAGGGAATGTTTGTGTCTGTTGATTCATAATTATGAGAAAGAAAAATTAAATAAAAAACAGAAAAGAATGTAAAGCCAAAAGAAGAGAGTTATAATTTTGAAAAAAGTAGAGTGAGTTCCCCTTCCACAAAAAGCCAAAACAAACAAACAAACAAAAAATTCCAAAGAGAACTTAAAAACATGCCAGATGGACCTAACTGGAAAATCCCGAGGGAAAAGAAAGCACAGTAAGTCATTTCTGCAGCCCAGATCAGCACAGATCCAGGCCCAGATCCAGGGAGGGCCCCAGTGAGATTATGTAACAAATTTGTAATGGACCCAATCAGGATTAGTTTCATGATTTTCTCCAGCTTCTCCAAGCATCACAGGGGTAGGAGTGAAGGCATCGAATGATGGTACTGATCCAAAACTGAGACTTGGCCAGGCAAGATTGTCCATAAGATAAGGGGGCCAAGGGAGTTAAGTGTAGAATTGAACTGGCTTACCAAGGGGTCAAGATGGGGAAAAGAGGCGAGTGTGGCCAGTACAGTGGTAAAAGCCTATGAAAGAACTAAGGGGTTGAGGTATTGGATGTCACAGTGTGGAAAAAGAACGAGTTTGGGATGACAAGGCAGGAGAGGTGAAATGACAATAGATTGTGATTGGATAAGGAAATTTCAGAGTTCATGAATATAGAAGTGGTGCATTTGTTGGTGATGGCAAGATCGAGTGCATGACCATCTTTGTGTGTAGCTGAGGTGGGGGGGAGGAGGAGAGCAAGTGAAATGGATAAGTTAAGGAATTATGAAGTTAAGGTATTTGATGCAATATCAGTATGTATGTTGAAGTCCCCCTAGTATGAGGATAGAAGTTGGGATGAAGTCAATGAGCCAGGCACTGAAATCAATGAGAGAAGAAAGGGAATGAGTGTCTTGAAGGTTGGTAGAAGACAGCCACCAGGACTTTGATTTAATAGTTATGGACCGAGCCAACCTCCCAGGAGGAAAGATTACTTAGTGATGGTGGTAGAGGGAGAGCCTGTAAGTGGCAATGGGGAGCAAGGAGTATTCCAATTCCCTCCTCCTCAACCAAGGAGGGGAGGGAATCAGGGAAAGTATAGCCAGTGCTGGAAAGCATAGCCCAAAAAGCCGTGTGTGCTGAGGAGGGAGTCAGGTTTGTAAGAAGCTGAGGATGGAAGCAATGGGAAAGGAAAAGATTTAAGATGAAAGCAAGTTTGTGGCCTATGGATGGGACTTTCCAGCAGACACAGCAGAAGGGGTGGGCAGCTTTAGAGTGGGACATTGGGGTGGGGGTGAGATTAAGGGGAATAAGAATAAGGTATGGCCAGTGGGGAGTTTGCTCATCTTGGAGGAAAGAGTTCAAGAGCAGGTATTTTGTCCTCTGTGGTTTGGCCTCGGGTGGAGAACCTCCAGCAGTTCAAACCAGAGGATCAGCTGGAAACGGAAGGAAGAACGTTACTCTTCCCCCAAAGCAGCAGACCAGGCTGCAGCCAAGATAGAATGGTCATTTGAAGGTGGCTGGTGCGCAATGGAATGCAATTAAAGAGGGCTTCGTGAGGGAGGCAGCAGACAATTCCTAAGCAAAATAAACTGTAAATAAGAATGTACAAAAGGATTCACAGCTCTTTTAGCGGTGACATAGAATTGGAAACAGAGAGAGCCCATCAATTGGGAAATAGCTTACTAAGTTCCAGTATTTACATTCACATGATGTAAAACTTGGGCAATAAGAAATGATGAAGGGGGTGATTTCAGAGAAGCCTGGGAAGACATGTGTGAACTTTTGCAGAACCAGGAGAACAATTTATATAATGATTCAGCCTATTAAGGAAGACTCTGGCAAGAATCTTGCCAACAATGACTAAGACAGGGACCCCCCTGTGATTGTCACAGGACAGTCTATTTCCTTTACCTTTATAGAGATGACCAATGGAGGCATCCTTGAACTCCTGGGGGATAATCTTCTCTTGCCATATAACATGGAAAATTTCAGTCAGCTTTTGTATGAGCAATGGACCCCCTACCTTGTAAATCTCGGCTGGAATAGAATCAGCATCAGGTGCTTTGCCACATGAAAGGAGCCTAATGGCATTCAAAACCTCTTCTTTAGTTGGAACTCAGTTGGAACTTCAGCTAGGGAGGAATTGACTTCAACTTGAGGTAAACAGTCAGTGGCTTCAGCATTGATTGATGATGGTCTGTTGAGAACATTATGGAAGTGTTTAACCCATTTTTCTAGGATCATGTCCTGATCGCTAATCAATATGGCTCCATCAGCACTGAGGAGTTGAGATGCACCACAGATCTTTGGCCCATAAATAGCCTTCAGGGCATCATAAAAGTGCTTTGGATTGTTACTATCAGCATAAAACTGAATTTCATCTGCCTTCTTACTGAGCCAAGAATCTTGCATCTCTCTAAGCTTTGCTTGTACTTTACTGTTGATGGAATGAAATGCTGCCTTTTTAGAGATGGATGACCTATCCCTCTGGTAAACCCTGTGGAGTTCTCATTTTTCATTTAGCAGCTTCTGAATTTCCCCATCATTTTCATCAAACCAGTCTTGATGTTTGTGAGCATTCTGACCCAGGTGAGCAAATGCAGTGCTGTGCACCAAATCTCTGAAAGCTGCCCACTCCTGTTCTGCCCCACTGTTATCAACTGTGTGTTGGCTCAACTTTCCCTCCGAGTTAGCAACAAACTAAGAGAAGAGCTCTAATCTGTTGACATTAATTCTTCTGGTAGTCATTTTGCCTTGGGGATGCTGCTTTTGTTGAATGCGAATATTTAGCTTAGAGAGGATAAGTCTATGATCAGTCCAGCACTCTGTACCACACATTGCCTTTGTCATTCTCACATCCTGTCTGTCTCTTCTCCTTGCAGTCACATAGTCTATTAAATGCCAATGTTTGCTGCGAGGGTGCATCCACAAAGTTTTATTATGTTTAGGTAAACAGAAGACAGTGTTAGTGATGACAAAGTCATGAGATACACAAGTCTTCAGTAGTAAGTGACCATTGTTGTTGCTGTTTCCAACTCCATTCCTCCCTAGAACTCCCTGTCAAGTCTTTTAAGGATCACACTGCCCCCCTCTTAGTGTGAGGAAGGGGCTAGGAAAAGTGCCCTAAAAATTGTCTGCTCACCCCACCCTGGCCTCATTACCGAGGCAGACAAGGAGTCCCACTCTGCGATCGAAACACACACGCAAAAAAAGGTACAAAAATGTTTGCAAAGACAATTCCACTAACCACTGGCACATGGAATGTGTGTACATTTGTTGACAACACAAAATCCAGGAGACCTGAAAGACAAACAGGTCTTGTTGTAAGAGAACTCAGCAGGTATCACATCCAAATAGCAGCCCTGAGTGAAACAAGGCTGGCGAATGAAGGTCAGCTTACTGAAGGTGGAACTGGATACATATTTTTCTGGAGTGGCCGCAGTGAAGGGGAGTGCTGTGAAGCTGGTGTAAGTTTTGCAATCAAAAGTAATCTAGTCAACAAGTTTGTATGCCTGCCAAGAAGAGTGAATGACGGGCTCATGGCAATGTGATTGCCACTTGCAGGAAAATGTCACACTACCATCATCAGTGCCTATGCTCCCACAATGACAAACCCTGATGAGGTTGGAGAAAAATTTTAGGAAGACCTGGAGACCCTTATCATCAATGTGCCAAAAGAGGACAAGCTTATAATTCTGGGTGACTTTAGTGCTAGAGTAGGTTCATACAATGTAAACAATATTGTAGAGACAAATAAGTCTGAAAGACTTAGGAACTCTGATTAGCATAACAACCAATCACAATTCCAGAGGATGAATGATAAAACATGCTAAAACGTGGACCTCTGAGTGCCGATTGAGACACTTTTTTTTAATATGGCCACTGTGGAAATTTGTTTTCCTTTACTATACATGTTTGCAATAGGGGTTTTGTTTTTCTTTCTTTTTCAATTGGGGGGTATGGATGGGAGCAAGGGAGAGAAGATGTATTTTTACTGATTTGAAAAGAAAACAAATATGACCTTTGACATTTAGTGCTATGTGACCTCAAGCGAATCACTTAACTTTTCTGTGCCTCAGCCAACCCACTACAGTGAACAGTGCCAGGTTGGACATCAGATCATTGGACATGGGATTTAATTAGAGGCTACCTTATGACCTTGGGCAAGTCAGTTAACAACTTTGGCCTCAGTTTCCTTCTCTGCAAAACCAGAGATTTGAACTAAGTGATCTCTAAGGTCCCTTCCAGCCCAGGTTCTTTAATCCTGTGATTGACTAAGCCACAGATTTATAGGTTATAGGATCTGCATTTGTGGAGAAAGTTCTCCTTTGGAGAGTTTCCCACATCTTTGAGATCCTAAGGTATAGCATATGGTAAATGTCTCTGCTTTTTGGTATTCTGTCCAGCTTTGCCATAGCTTTCCTTCCAAAGAGGAAGCATCTTTTAATTTCATGGCTGAGCTTAGACCAGGAAGGCAGTGATCAAGACTTTACCTTGGATAGGATCACTTTGAAAGCGCTGAAAGCTTGCAGGATCCCAGCCTGAGTCTGAGATTCTGAAATAACACGACATTCAGTACCTTAAGAAAGCAGCAACAAAATCAGCTCAGAACTTCTAGAAGTGCACTGAGCCCAGTCATAACATTAAGTCCAAAGTCAGGAAGCAGACTTGAAGAATGAGCAAACAAACAAAAAAAGAATCTCATCATAAAAAGCTATTTTGATGACAGATATGCTCAAGACACAAATCCAGAAGAAAATGATTCCAAAACATTTATAGGCAAAGCCTCAAAGCAAACCACAGCGTGGGCAAAAATTCAACTAGAATTTCTAGAAGAGATGAAGCAAGAGTTTAAAAGAAAGAACTAGAGAGAAGAAATGGAAAAGAAATTAGAGCTATGAAAGAAAGAATTGAAAATTGAACAGTTTGATGCAAGAGGTACAAAGACTTGCCCAAGCAACAAACTCCATAAAAATTAGAATGGACCAAATTGAAGCCAATGATTCCACGAGACAAAAAGAAGTATTAAGAGTCTTTGGACTAATCTGAACCAAATAACTCTGATAAAGTCCTGATATCACTAACATAAATATATAAAACCAAAAAACCAGTGGTTCAGTGGTCAAAGGATAGGGACAAACAGTTCTCAAAAGATTTGCAAACAATTTACAACCATATAAATATTGCTCCAAATCATTAATAATATGAGAAATGCGGATTTAAACAATTGAGCTTTCACATCACACCTAGAAGATTGGCAAAAATAAAAATGGTCAATGTTGGCGGAACTATAGGACAAAAGGCAGCTAATGCATCACTGGTGGTTCTGTGAATTTGTCCCACCATGCTGGAAAGCAATTTAGGTTTGTAGTAATTTCTTCTAAATGGTCATTACCAAAACGACCATACCTTTTGACTCTGAGATCCCATCAGTAGGGATATATACCCAAAGGGGTCAAAGACAAAAAGATTGGTCCTATACATGCAAAATATCCATAGCATCAATTTTTTGTGGTAATAATGAACTAGGAACAAAGTTGGTGCCCATCAATTAAGAAGTGACTGAGCAAATTGTGGTACATGAATGTATTAAACTGTATGAAACGATAAATGTGGAAAATTCAGAGAAACATCATAAATAGAAGCAGAAAAAACAAAATACACAATGAATACAACAATAGAAATGGAAAGAGTATTAGAACAAAACTGAATGCTATGCAATTGTCATCACCAATGGTGGCTCCAGAGAAGAGTTGAGAAAACATGTTCCACTTCCTTTGTTTCAAAGGTGAGAAATTATGTCTTAGGAAAATTTCTGATACTGTCAAGCAGACTTGATTTGTTGGTTTTTATGAGCTTTTTTTTTTTAAATTCTTTTTATAGTCTGTCTATAATGTAAAAGTTTTCAAGTAGGGGGAGAGAAGCATATTTGGAAAGAAGGTAATGTGAAAAACAAGAACAATGACTTTTAATAAATAAAAAATATTTATTTTTTTTTTTGTGGTTAGGCAATGGGGTTAAGTGACTTGCCCAGGGTCACACAGCTAGTAAGTGTTATGTGTCTGAGGCTGGATTTGAACTCAGGGCCTCCTGAATTCAGGGCCAGTGTTCTATCCACTGCGCCACCTAGCTGCCCCTAAAAAATGTATTTCAAGAAATAAAAAGCCTTCCCTTAAATGGTATACAAAGATTCAATTTCTATAGAAAAAAAAGGTCACTGGCTTTGGAGTCAAAGGACCTTGTTTAAATCCTGCCTCTTTTGCTTCTATGCCACTTTATTTACTGAGGCCTCAGTTTCCTCATCTTTAAAATTAGGAGGTTAGAATGAGTCCCCTTTATGCTCTAGGTCTATAATCCTTTGGTCTAATCCTGGGTCTTAATCATCAGACAGATAAAGAAAAACCATTTTGATGTATGTTAGGTAGATTATTTTGGTCTGCTTGACCTATCCATCGGGATAATTGTAGCCTTGCTTCTATCTGGGGTATTTCTCTAGGGTGGAATGACTCCTGTGCTGTCTTTAAAATGAATACATTCTTGGGACATGTTCACGTAGGAAAGTGCCCTTAGGACCAAGCAAGGATTGGGTTTTGTTTCATTTCTAATCTTTGGTACAAATAATGGTCCTAGGGCCATTTTAGCAAAGGCATCAAATAATAGGATTAAAAAACTTTGGCTTGAATCCCAGCTTGACTGCTCACAATCTGTGTGACCTTGAGTAAGTGACTTCCCTTCTCTGGGCCTCAGTTTCCTCTTCTGTAAAATGAGATGATTGGCCTAAGTGTTCTCTTCAAGATTCCCCCTTTGCCCTGGGGCTTAGATCTATAAGAGTTTGTTCTACTGAAAACTTCTTATTTGTGTTTTCTTTCCCTACCTATAGAATGACCAGACATAAACTAGCAAACCCACCTAAACCTTCATAACATATCTTTGTGTGTTGGCCTTTTTTCTTTTTTTTTCTTTTCTTTTCTTTTTTTTTTGTGAGTCAATGGGGGTTAAGTGATTTGCCCAGGGTCACACAGCTAGTGAATATCATGTGTCTGAGGTTGGATTTGAACTTAGGTCCTCCTGACTCCAAGGCCGGAGTGTGTTGGCTTTTTTTGAATAGGAGTTCAGAATTGTTCTTTGTTTCTTTGTTTTTTTTTAGAGTGGGAAAACTCTATATAGTCTTGTCTGCAAGAGGTGTGAAGAAATTGCTAGAAATTGCCTGTGGCAAAGCTTCAAACAACACTGGGCTCTTTGCTCTTCCTCAAACGTAGGACTCCATCTTTCCAATCCATAACTTTGCATTGGCACCCCCCCGTGCTTACAACTTCTTCATCCTTACCTCTGCCTCCTGGATACCCCGGCTTCCTTCAAGTCCCACCTTCTGAAAGAAGTCTTATCAGATCCTTTCAGCCCTGGAATTCATACCTCAGAAGTACCCTCTGAAGCTAGGGCCCCTCTCTCTGATTGGATAGCTCCTCTTGGACCTTTCATTAAGGAGGTCTCCCAGGCCAGCCCTCTCCTCATTTCTCATGAGGCTGCGCTCCTCCAGACTTCTTCCTCAAGTTCCCAAGCTAGGTGTCTTGTCCCCTCACCCTACCTTTTTCAGCTTCTTTTTATGTGCCATCTTCCCCATTAGAATGTAAGCTCCTTGAGGGCAAAGACCATCTTACTTTTTTCTTATATTTGTGCAACTAAGCCTCAAAGGGTAATTTGCATGAAGATCTCCTCATTAGTGGAGATTGATTATTCAATGCTCTGAACCCATGTGAGGGGTGGAGTTCGGGAGAGCTGGAGAGAAGAGAAATACTGGTCTTTTGCCAAGAGAGAAAAGACATTTCCAGACTTTCTTCAGGTCCTGAAAGATGAGAAAGATTCTGGGAAGAAGCTGACTTGTAGTAGAGGTGGCACCCTGATCATGACCCTATCCCAGCTTACTGTAGCAGAGACATCGGGGAAATTTCTCCTTGAGTGAGAGAGATCTGAGAGACAATTTGCTCTCTCTCTCTCTCTCTCTCTCTCTCTCTCTCTCTCTCTCTCTCTC
>NW_020949971.1:9629147-9650768 GCF_900497805.2 Vombatus ursinus
TCTCTCTCTCTCTCTCTCTCTCTCTCTCTCTCTCTCTCTCTCTCTCTTTCTCTCTCTGTCTCTCTCTGTCTCTCTCTCTCTCTCTTTACTTGGAGTCTTCCTGAGTTCAAGTTTGATCTCAGACTTGTATTCTTGCAATGTCAAAAGAAAGCAGGGAAGGCCTTTAACATATTGGATGGACTCTTGCCACACTAGCTGTGTGATCATAGGTAAGTCACCTGACTCCGTTTGCCTCAGTTTCTTCATCTGTAAAATGAGCTGGAGAAGGAAATAACAAACCACTCCAGTATCTTTGCCAAGATAATTCCAGATCGGGTCACAAAGAGTCAGTCACAACTGAAACAAATTCACATCTTCCTCTGCATAGGCAGCTGAAGATGCATAGGAGTGCCCTTCTGCAGAACCACCCCGGGCTTGGGTGGAAGCTTGGTTACATGTAACAAGGGGATGATCATAATAGCACCTCCTTCACATGATTACTGTAAGGATCAAATGGAATGATATATGTAAAACTCTGCAAACTTTAATTAGCTCTATAAATGCTAATTATGAGGGAGCTGGGAGACTCCAAGTGTAGAATATTGTATACACTATCTGAAACTGTTACTAGGTGAGCTAGATGTGTTTCACTCGTTTTCTTTGTCACAAGGGAGGGGCCACGAGTTTGGGGTAGAGTGTATATCTGGAAATGACCGTGATGTGCATAGGAAAGGCATCAATAAAATTTATTTTTTAAAAGGTAAATTCTAACTTCTGTAAATCTACTAGGGGAGTAAGACACCTACACAATTATCTGTAATATATAATATTATATGATATATGCATTAGAAAAATGCAAAGCATTTTGCAAAGTTCTTCAAGGCTCCATGGTCTGTGTAATAATAGAGCTGTCCAGAACACGCCAGAAGTATACATATCTCTTACGTGTACACTGGACCACTTGTTTATGCAATCCAACATTTGTTAAGTGATCACTAGGTGTGGGGATATAAAGACACAACAAAACAGTCCTTGAGTACACATATACTCAGGGTTAACAGGAGCAATGTAAAGGCTATTAGAGAAATGTGTGACCAATATAAAAGATGGGTTTATTATGTAGAAAGAGTGGGAGTGTAACCAACAAGCTTCACTGTATTCTTGTGATGTCAAAAGAAATCCAGGAAGACCTTCAACACATTGGATGGACTCTTGCCAGTGAATTTATGGTAGGACACGAGCAAGAATTTCACAGGATGGGTTGTAATCTCTGTCTTTGGAAAAGGTATCAACAAATAAATGCAGTAGTGGAAATAGAAAGTCAGACCCTAGGTTGGAATCATAAATTTAGAGCTGGAAGGGGCTGCAGATTTCATTGCTACTTACTACCTGTGTGACCCTGGGCAATCAGAGCCTCTCTGTGTCTTAATTCCTTAACTCGAAAATGAGGGAATTGGACCCAAGAGCTTCTATGTTCCCTTCTAGTGAATCTATGACCTTATGATAGAATGAGATGATCTATCTAAGGTACTTTGAAAAATGTAAGTCATTATGTAAATGTCAATTATTATTTTAAGGAAGCTAGGTGGAGCAGTGGAGAGATCACTGGAAGACTCTTCTTCCTGAATTCAAATCTGGCCTCAGATATTTACTAACTGTGTGACCCTGGGCAAGTCACTTCACCCTGTTTGCCTCTGTTTCCTCATCTGCAAAATGAGCTGAAGAAGGAAATGACAAACCATTCCTGTATCTTTGCCAAGAAAACACCAAATGGGGAGACAAGGAGCTGGATGTGACTGAAAAACAACAATAGTAACTGCTACAACTTTTTTCCCCTCCCTTCTCCCTCCCCCATTCCCTCTTCACCATGCCAGTGTCTGAACAATAATAGAATTAGGAATTTAATTCCCTCCCCAATTAATATCCAAAGCTGAGATTTGCATTCACCTCAAAGACTGATGTGGCATATAAGAGGCAATGGTCCTTGGGCCCAGATGCTGTTACCTGGAGAAACTTTTCTTTATCTAGAACGCTAGAACCCTCATATCTGGATGTTGTAGGAAATACAACTGACAATAAACAGAATAGAAAAGAATTTGACTATAGCAAGGAACTACAGAGAGAGGACATTCATGATACAGGTCACCCAATTTTGAGGGCAGCTGTACAGGGAGGTGGTGGAGTAGAGAGAGCACTAGACTTGGGGTTGGGAAGACCTGAGTGTGAATTCTGCCTCAGCCACTTACTAGTTGTATGTCCTCTCTTAGCTTCAATTCCTTATCTGTAAAATGGGGATAATAATAACACTTACCTCATAGAGTTCTTGTGAAGAATAAGTAAAATAGCATAGGAAAAGTGCGTGGTAAATCTTCAGGTGGTATAAAATGCTAGCTATTATTGTTATTGTTGAGGATGTAAAGATATACTTTTTAAGACTAATAGGTTGATAGTCAAAAGAGGGGAAGATGACAATTTTTAAAATCACATAACTTAATACTGATAAAAGGTGATTAAGAAAATATCATTCACTCCTGAGCCATATGCCTGCTTTCTGATCTACAGAATCTTTACGAGAATATTTTTTTAAATAGATAGCATTTATATAGCACTTTGAAGTTTGTAAAGTGCTTAATACATATTATCTCATTTGACGTACGTACACAACCCTGCGTGATGTATTATTATTATCCCCATTTTACAGAGAAGGAAACTGAAGCAGACATAAGTAAAGTGACTTGCCCAGGGTCACAAAGCTAGTTAAGTGTCTGAGGCAAGATTGAAACTCAGGTCTTCCTGGTAGCTTTATCCAGTACTCTACCTACCTCTTCATGAGAATCACTGATGCATGTATTGAGTTTCTCCATAGTGAATATATGAGGAGGGAGCAGTCAGGCTGTCCACAGCAGAAATCATCTTTACAATCACATAACTGATCAAAAGGTGCAAGATTCCACTTTTTTGGTGATGTTATTATTTGTTGGAAAAGATTTTCTGTTTGTTTTTATTCAGGAAAGCAGAATGTTGCCTTCCAGATCTCTCATCTGACAAAGTTTCTCCCATGGATATGTTACGATCATAGAAGATTCTTTGATAGGCACCCCAGGTGTGATGACAGACATTGCCTGTGTCTGAGGACCAGCCCAGCTAAGCTCAGAGGAGCTGCTCACTGGGTGGATGGCAGATGAATTGTTCAGCAGCAGGTACCTGGGGAGACCAGATCCTGGAAACACTGATGTGTTCTCTACTTCACAAGTCACAGTTCTATGAAGCGATCCTTACAAATGAGAAATCTCTGGAATTTTCATCACCACCTCAAAGGAGAATGAAAACACTTTTAATTAATTGCCAAACTTGGATTTCACATAGCATATGGCAGATATGGCACATGGGCAAAGACATGTCAGCAAGAAATCTGTCTAATTCTTCATCTTACTAGAGTTAGAGGAACGCTTCTTTGTTTTTTGGTCCAGACTAGTTTCATTCTGTTTGGAAAGTTTATGTTTCACAACCTCTAGGCCTGGGACCATTCTCTTGGAATATTTAGGGGACGGCATTGAGCAAATGTTTTCAAAGTGACTTAATCCTTTGGTTTTCATTCTCAGAATTTAGAAATTTATTCATTTGTCAAGTACTGTTTAAAAGTGTTTTATTGATATCTTTTGTTTTTATGTTACTTCATTTTCCAATATAATCCTCCTTCCTCTACATAGTCACCCCCTATAACAAAGAATTTAAAAAAGATAAAAAAAATCACTTGAGCAAAATTAACCAAGACATCAATCTAACCCTATGATTTTTGTAGCATCCCGCATCCATAATCTGCCACCTCTGAAAAGAGGGTCTTCTATTTCATCATCATCATATTAGCAATCATATGGCACTTTAAGGTTTGCAAAGAGATTTCTGTGTTATCTCTTTTGATCCTTAAAACAACCCGGGGAGATAAGTGTTATTATTATCCCGATTTTGTGGTTTATCCTTTGTTCTCAAAGAGGACCATGGCATCAGGAAGGTGAAGCTGTGGCTTGCTAGTGAATTGGATTTAAGTGAGGGAGGGCTGTGCAAAGTCAACAGCCTCACTTTCTCCTCCAAAGCCATTTGGGTCCAGTGGCCAGATGTAAAGCTGGACAACTGGAGGTGGCCCAGGATACAGTAGGAGAATTTGGCCTTTTTAAGCTGAAGTCTTTCTGAGTTCTCACTTTGAGTGAGGCAACACCTATTCAGTGATTCAGGCTGTTTATCCTCATTTTACAGATGAGGAAACTGAAGCACAGGACATTGTAAGTGTCCTGCCCAGGGTCACACAGCTAGTAAGAGTCTAAGGCAGAATTTGAACTTCAATCGTCCTAATTTTAAGTTCAGCTCTCTATGCATTGCACCATTCTACGTAACTCCCTCATCTTTGAGGCTGAACTTGGTCACCCTAAGGATGCAACATTTGGTTTTTCATTTTGTTATTGTTCTTTCCAATTATGGTGTTGGAGGCCATTGTTTTCCCCGTTCTACTTTACCCTGTATCTATTTATATTCTTCCCAAGCCTCTCTCTATCCATCATGTTCATTGTTTCTTACAGCTCAGTAATATTCTTTGATATTCAGATGCCACCATTTTTTTCACTCGAATATGGGAATTTTAGGTTGAGCAACTTCCTCTACTGATGTATATGGTTACTTGCTCTGCAGTTTTAATCTTAGAGAGTTTCCTAGGGCACTGAGAGTTACAGTGACTTGTCCAAGGTCACGTGGCCAGTGTGTGTCAAAAGCAGGACCCATGTCCTACTCTTCCAAAGTCCGACGCTGACTCTCTACCTTCACTCTCTCTGTTTCTCTCAACAAATACTTATCAAATGAGAAGCGGGTGATGTGCTAAGCTTTGTTTATGTATAAAAAAGCAGACACACTCAGTTTGTTTCTTTTTTGCCTTTGGATAGTCCCGAAGGATAACATCCCCCAATTGGGGGGACCTCAGTGACCATCCAGTTCAATCCATATGACGGAAAGAGTAACCTCTACAAGAGAGGTGTCAAATGGGTGCTCAGGCTGAGGACACACCCAAGTGCACTGGAACCAGATCAAAATATAATTGGAAAATATTTAACAAAATAAATAAAAATATAAAAGTTTAATTCAGTTCAATAAACATTGATTAAATACCTACTATGTGCCAGGCACTCAGTTGAGCACTGGGGATACACATGAGAAAAAAAAAAGAAAGACGGTCCCTGCCCTCAAGGAGCTTACAATCTAAAGAGGGGAGATAATACACAAAAGGAAGCTGAAAAAGGTTGGGGGGGATATGAAACCAAGGAGAACTTGGCATGACACGATGTTCCACAGAGTTGACACCAAGAAGAGCTGCTAATGGAAAATGGAGAGTTACCTGCAGAGTTCTGAGATGTCTATGATCAAGGAAGGTTTTGAGCAGCTTTATTGCTCTACCCTCTAGCCCTCCAGTCAGAGAATGAAGGAGCTGAGAAGGAACTGACTATAAAAAACTGAATTAATCAGTGTGGCAATGAGATGTCAGGTGATCAGCTTATCCTGGAGAGGCATGATGCTTCATGTCATCAAAACCAAGAAGACAAGAATAAAACATCATATTAATATGTGATTTTCTAAGTCCAGGTGTGACCTGCAGGGTCTCTCCTGGGTGCTTTAGTGAGATCATCACCATTGCTCTGCAACATGCCCAACAAATGGTCATAGTTTTTCGTTAAAGACTTCCAGTCATGGGGAATCTGGTACTCAATTCTCACCTGTGGCCCCAAGAAGCTGTAGCAGGCACAGCAGCCATACCCTGGCAAAACCATCCTAGCAGAAGAGCTAAACCAGGCTGAGCGTAACCACAGGCCTCAGACTTGTTGGTGAGTTAGGAGATGTCTACCCCAAGCATGTGAAGACTTTCCCTGGTAGAATGGGCAGATGAGAACAATTTATTCCAATGGCCGTGAAGGCAGCTGAAGCAGGCACTGTGGAGCACTTAGAGTTCACTCAGACGTCAAAGATGCCAAGGTCATCCTGCATCCTGGACCATCACCAGTGGTCCTGACTTTTGTCTTGCCAATGGACTTCGATGACTCTGGAAGAGAATAAGGATGACAACTTTGTGCAACTCTGCCTCACTTAAATCCAATTCACACACTAGTCAAGATGTCACCCCATGATGTCACTGGTCCTCTTCAAAAACAAAGGACAAACAACAAAATTCAACTTATGAAGAGCTCTAATCACTAACGTTAATTTACCTGTTTGTCACTTTCACCGTTGCTCCTAGTTCTGCCCTTGGCCAATTAGAATATGTCTACTCTGTCTTGTGTAAGATAACCCTTCAAACATTTGAAAAGCACTACTGTGTCACTGCACCTCCTGACCCTCTCAAATCTTCTCTTTTCCAGATTTCATATCCACATTTCCTTTACTCAACCCTCATAAGTCCTCTCACCATTTTGAATGCTTTCTAACTTATCAATAAGCTTACTAAAATGTGACATCCAGAACTTGACATAATACCTCAGAAATGTCAAACCAGGGTGGAATCCCATGAGTCTTTCTCTCTTGTTATTCCTAGGAGGTATGCCTCTCAATGCAGCCCAAGATTGCCTTAGGTTTTGTGAGTGAATGTGTGTGTGTGTGTGTGTGTGTGTGTGTGTGTGTGTGTGTGTGTGTCCTATATGTGTCTGAACCTGTAGCTGAGTAGGAGAGGGGGCATAGTGACTTTGTCCAGGGGCATGCCAGCATCATCAGCACGGAGGTGGGTAACACAAAGAGCTGCCATGAAAGACTTAAGCTTGAGGAGATGCACCGCATCAGACAAAAAGTCGACTCCTCCGTATACCCAATATGAAAAGATGGACAGCAACACCCCAATACGAATGAATAGATTAAAAAAAAAAGCTACTCACGGTGTGCCCAGCACTGTGCCAGGGATTAGGGATAGAAATGGGAAAAAAAGGCAGCCCCTGACCTCAAAAAGCTGACGTTCTTACAGGAGAAGACAGCACCTAGAGGAATAGTGGCCAGGAAAGAGGATTTTGATCAGAAAAATCACAGGGACGGCAAGTAACATCACCAGGCAATTGATTTGCCTGTTATTTCCAAGAGGGGTAGTGTTGATTTGGTTGTTAATGTTGCTGTTCAGTTGTGTCTGACTCTTTGTGGCCCCATTTGGGGTTTTCTTGGCAAAGATTCTGGAGTGGTTTGCTATTTTCTTCTCCAATTCATTTTACAGATGAGGAAACTGAGGCAAAGAGGGGTAAGTGACTTGCCCAGGATCATACAGCTAGGAAGTATCTGAGACTAGATTTTTTACTCAAGAAGATGAGTCTTCCTGATTCCAAGCCCAGTGCTCTATCCACTGTACCACCTAGCTGCCCCCAGTGAGAGGGGGAAATGGTGGCATGAGATGATGACGCTAGCCACAGAGCAGTGTAGTGGGTCTAGGATGGGCTAGATATGTTGAATGCTCACTCGCAAGCCTATAGCTCTATGATGGGAGTAGGAATGCCAGGCAGGAAGTGGAACCTGGAGCATAAGAACAGCATGGTGGTCTATGCTATGTTAGATATGGAGAACTCTGTCTTCCAAGTCACTATGGACCTGTTGGCCTGACTCTGTACAGCTATACAATTTTTCCTGGTCGTCATCTCAATCCCTTGGATTTTGACAGTGCAAAGAACTCCTGTTAACAACCTAGTCTAGACTTTTGTATTATATATGTGTAGACACAGGCAGCTGTTTGGGGACTATGGGTCAGATACAAAAGGACCGCTTTGGGCTGAGTCAGCTGGGGTAATTGACTAAAGCCAGACAAACTATTCAACTCCTATTCTCGTTGCAGTGGTTCTCTCTATGGTTGCTGGACCACTGACATCCAAGCCTACTGTCCAGAGATGAGGAGCCCCAAACACATGTTTCCCTGCTCATGTGCCTCACTGCTGGGTTTCTGTATCTGGAAGAAAGGACACAAGAGATAAACAAAAAATGAAATGACAAATGACATAAAAGCTCTGGAAAGGTGATTGGGATGGTGGAAAGATAGAACAGAAAATAGGAAACTCACCCAAGTAAAAGACTCCCTCAGCATTATAATGGAGCAAACAGAAGTCAATGACTACATGTGACAACATGAAATATTTGAACGGAATAAAAAGATTGAAGAAAATGTAGGTTATGCACTTTCAAAAACTGGAGAATCAAGTCAAGGAGAGATCATTTAAGAATCATCAAACTTCCTGAAAATAACAACAAAAAAACCTTGTTAACATATTTCAAGAAAACATAAAAGAAAACTGACCAGATCTATTACAACCAAAAGGTAAGGTGAAAATACAAAGAAACTCACTGATCATACTCTGCAAGGAACTGGAAACTGAAAACACCAGAAATGTTGTAGCCAAAATCCAGAACTCCAAGATCAAAGAGAAAATATCTCCAGTAACCAGGACAGAAGAATTCAAATGTGAAAGAACCTCAGTCAGGCTGACAGAAGACTGAATAACAACTGTAACAAAAGAAATGAAATCTTAGAGTGCACTGTTCCAAAAGGCAAAAGTCACAGACTTACAACTAAGAACTGCTCACCTTGCAAGACTGAGTTTAATTCTACAGGGAGGAAAAAAAAGGATGCTGAGTGACAGGGGAAACTTTCAAAAATTCTAATGGAAAGGCCAAAAGTGAGTAGAAACTTTGAAATGTCAACATAGCAATAAAGAGATACTAAGCATGAGCAATTGCAAAAGGATAAACAATAATTAAGTGCTTACATTCTGATAGGAGTGGAAGAGGTGTGTCCCTTAAGAATCTTAATGCCTTCAAAGATCACGGAGGAAGTTAAGTAAGGAAAATGGAGAGCCTAGGGCTGGTTTTGTTCTGTTCTGATGATCTTAAAGGATATAAAGAAAAGGGAAGAAAAAGGGAATGTGCTAGGGAAGAAAGAAAGACCAAAGGAATAGAATTAGGGTGGGCAAGCAGACGAATAAATATGGAGGACAGGGTAGGGGGATATCACATGCCCTTCCTTCTTATGTGAATAGGACAAAAGAGGTTTGAACAAACACAAACACATACACATAGAGTATGGCATAGAATAGGCAGGTCAAGGAGAGGATCAGAGGTGTTTGAAAGGGAGAACAGAGACAGAGAGAAAATAATTACAGGCAAAACAGACTTCAACTTTGGAGGCCATGTCATAAAAGGAGGTTAAAAGGACAGAATGGAAGTGTGAGAATCAGTGATCAGGGCCTGTGTAAGGGGACAAGAGAATCATCAGTAGGTGAAAGCAGATTAATTCAAATCTAAATTACCACTGTTGATCACATTTCTCCTCTTTTGTTATCTTCTTCTTTGAAAAGAGGAGAATGAGAATGGAGGAAAAGAAAAAAAAGTAAAAAAAAAGGATATTATGGAGAAAACCAGATAATTAGCAGCAATAGCCATAACAATAATAGCAATGAGCATGAATGGGGTGAATTCACCCATGAAATGGAAGAAGACAGAAGAATGGATTAGAAAACAGAATCTAATAATGTAATATATACAGGAACATGCTTGGAGCATAAAGATTCCTCTAGGGTTAGAATGAGGAGTTGGAGGAGAATGTATTCTTCAGGCAAACTCAAAAAAGCAGAGGTAGGATACAGATAAAATTTGACAAAATTAAACAAATGTTTCTCTTAAAAGTATGGAAAAGCATAGAAATAAATGGGCCTTTCCTCAATATGGTAAATAGTGTATAAAATTATGAACCAACATTATATGTAATGGGGAAACACTCCATTAAAAGGAGTTTAAACCTCCAAAAAAAAGAGGTTTTTCCAATAGGATCAAGGGTAAAGATGCTATTGCTATTATTTTTACATATGTATAGAAGCACTAGCAATAGTAATAAGAAAAGAAAAAACAAATTAATGTCATAAGTTTAGGAAACCCTCCCCAGACAAAGTAGCCCCCCCTTTTTTTAAATAAATGAAATGATGATCTATTTAGAAAATCCCACAGATTCCACTAAAAAAATTAATTGAAACAATAATTTCAGTAAAGTTGCAAGACAGAAAATGAACCTACATAAATCATCAGACTTTTTGCATATTACTAACAAAACCAAGCAGGAAAAGATAGAAAAATAAATTCCATTCAAAATAACTAAAGAGTATATAGAATATTCAAGAGTCTACCTATTAAGAATATACCCAGGATTTATATGAATGCAATTGTAAAACTTTCATAGAAAGAAAAACAGACCTAACTAAAGAAATATTAATTGCTCAGTGGTCATACCAATAGAATAAAAATGACAATATTACTTTTATTTTTTTTCTCTTCCTCTATAAAATTTTGGAGGTGGGGTATATGATCTCTGAGGTCCTTTCTAGCTCAAAATCTATGATCCTATCATCTTATTAAGCACCTGCTATGTTCCAGGTACTAGACTTGATGGTCTATGATATGCTTTCCAATCAGGTGGAGCCAGTTCATACCCACTTGTGAGTTAAATTTTCAGTGTGAACACTTACATCTTGGAAAGTGGCAAATTGTCAGGAAGGGTTAAAAAGCCTATCCCCTTCACATATGGTGATGCTTCTGGACCTCTTCTTATCAAAGTTTGATTTAATATTTTGTTATCATCAAGACTTAAGAAAGTGATGGAGAAAATGTTAATAATGCAGATTAAACTTAAAGGTGCCCCCTTACCAAAGCTGGTTGTTAAACATTTATCATAAGGCTCCTGATTTCAACTTTTAGAGGCAAGGGGGAAGAGTGGTTAGAATCCTGGACTTGCAGTAAAAATGACTCCACTTTGAATCTTTCCTCAGACATTTACTAGTTGTGATCCTGGGCAAATCACCCTCTCTCAGCCTCAGTTTCCTCATCTGTCAAATGTGGCTAATAATACTAGTACTAGCTCAGAGGACTGTTATGAGAATCCAATGGATTAATAAATGTAAAATATCTTTGTAAATCTTAGAGTGCTATAGAAATGTTAGCCATTCTGTGGGAGAACCAGAGAACTCCAACAGAAATTCCTCTTTACATTCTTCATTGACTTATATTTTATCCCCAATTCACGAGATTTGTTCATGTAAGCCTTTGTTTCCAGAAGATTCATATCCAAAGAGGCAGTATATCTCATCAAAGAAATTAAAAACCTGCAGATCACAGTAACTCTATTTTGGTCACTAGTATTTAGTGTGACTGATTTAGAGTCTCTTGGCCATTTACGATATGGGCTGAGGATAAGGGCTGGATTTGTGACTTTCCTCTTTTAAGGTTCTTAACTTTTGTTTGTCTCATGGACTCCTTCGGCAGCTTGATGATATGCCCATGGACCCCTTTGGCAGTCTGGCGATGCCCACAGACCCCTTCTCAGAACATTAAATCCCTAAGACAAAATACATAGGATGAAAAAGGAAACCAATTATGTTGAAATAAAGATGTACTTATTTTCTCATCCAAGATCATGGGAATTCTGAAATCTATCCATGGGCCCCAGTTTAAGAACCCTTCTCTTAGAGCTTAGACACTGAAAATTTAGACATTTTGCTCAGGCCACACAGCCTTATATAATTGTAGTTTTCCTATTTCTTTAAAAAATGTGGGTGAAACTGATTTTTTCCCCCTCTGCATGATTTTTCAAGTAAAAATCCTTGGGAAAATTTGATAGGAGCCATCACAGACCTAATTTGCCAATAATGTAACCAAGGAGACATAATTGTCCCCCCTCCCCCAAGGCAGAGGTTCAATCCTAGGGGGTATTTCACTTATTTCTGGTTGAGGCCACCCTTTGCCATTTATCCTTATTCCCTCCAACCACCCGCTTTAGTCCTAAACTTTCTGCTAGAAGGCAATGGAAGAGCAGTCATGTGTAGACTGTTGTATGCAGGCTCCGGAGCATGGTGGATGCGTTCACCTGCAGAACTGGCTGGTCATCCAAAGGGACAGC
Source organism: Vombatus ursinus (assembly GCF_900497805.2). Lineage (NCBI taxonomy): Eukaryota > Metazoa > Chordata > Mammalia > Diprotodontia > Vombatidae > Vombatus > Vombatus ursinus. The sequence goes on from NW_020949971.1 coordinate 9,641,065, forward strand.
GTGGATCCTTCTTACTTGGAGAAGGAGGACTGCATTGTTACGGCTAACCCTTTTATGACTCTTTTCCTCCGTAAGTGTTCATGCTGTTGCAAAGCACTGTTGTTTTTTGTGGATTTCTTCACAAAAGAAGAAAAACACCACTATGGAATGTTATAATCAGAGTTATGAGTTACAAGCAGAGTTAGAGGCCCCCAGGGAGCCAAACAGGCATCTACCCAGTGGCCTGCGGGCTAACCTGTACTTTTTGTACAGTTCCGGGGAGTTGGAGGCAACAGCTGTGGCTTGTCATGACTTAAGACGGCTGTCTTAGTGCCCATCTTTCTTTAAGTAACTGTCCCACAGGGCCTGCATCTCCATGACTTTCATGATACCACAGGAATGTCCTTCATCACTAATGCTAGAAATGATTTAGGGACTGTAGCTATGTATCAAAGGATTTATTTTTCAGATTTTTTTTTTTGGCGGAATAAGGTGAGAGGGACAGATTGACTTTTTAAAAATAATTGTTAATTGAAAAATTGGGGAAAAAATTTGACTAATACTGAAAATGTCCCCATTCTCATTCTCTGTGAAAGTTGGGGAAAAGGGAATAGGGGGTGGAAAGGATCATAGGGTCAGGGATTTGGAGATAAAAAGAATCTGAGAAACTACTGAGTCAACCCCCCTCATTTTATAGATGAAAGACCTAAGGCCCGAGGAAGGAAAACAGCTCATTCAAGATCCCACAGCTAGACAGTGGCAAATCCAGGATTCAAACCTGGCTGGAAGCAGCCTGTAGGAACAGTGTACAGGGAGCTGGTAAGTCGGAAAGGAAGCTTGACTTCAAATCCTGCTTCAGACCTTACCAGAAGTGAAGCTTCAGCCACTTAACACTCTCAGACTCGGTAACCTCATCTGTAAAATGGGGATAATAATAGAACCCACTGTAATAGCAAATGGCTGTTGTCAGGATCAAATGAGGTAACATATGGTAAGAGCTTTGTAAAAGTTAACGTGATATCAAAATGCTAGTTATTGTTATTAGTAAATCTAGGTCTCTTCTGACTCGAAGTCCAGCTCACTTTTGGTTGTACATGAGAAGATCGTAACTGGAGGGAAGGATGGAAGGAAGGAAGGAAGGAAGGAAGGAAGGAAGGAAGGAAGGAAGGAAGGAAGGAAGAAGTAAGTATTTATTAAGTGCCTACTATATGCCAGGTGCTGCTGCTGTTGCTGCTGCTGCTGCTTTGTGGAGCAGTGGAGAGAGTGTTTGGCCCTGGAGTTGGGAAGACTCATTTTGCTGAGTTCAAATTCTGCCTCGGACACTTACTAGCTGTGTGACTCTGGGCAAGTCACTTTACTTAGTTCCTCATATGTAAAATGATCTGGAGAAGGAGATGGCAAACCAGTCCAGTGTCTCTGCCAAGAAAACCCCAAATGGGGCCATGAAAAGTCAGACCCAACTCAACCACATTACTACTACTAACTTCTATAAAGCACTTACGATGTGCCAGGCAGGGCGCTAAGCACTTTACAAATATTATTTCCTTTGGTCCTCACAACAACCCTGAGACATAGATCATATTATTAACCCCATTGTACAGATGAGGAAACTGAGGCAAATAGCGGTTAAATGACTTGCCCAGAATCACATAGCTAGTGTGTGAGTGTCTGAAGCAGGATTTGAACTCAGGTTTTCCTGACTCCAGACCCAGCCCTCACTCAGCTGTGCAACTCATAGATTTAGAATTGGAAAGCACCTGAGATCCAGTTGAGTCCATCCGCTTCATTTCACAGATGAGGAAACTGAGGCACAGAGTGATTAAGTGAATTACCCAAGGTCATACAGGTAGTAAATATCTAAGGCAGGATTGGACCCTAAGGGCTTCCTGATTCCAAATCCAGTATTCTTTATTGCCTCAAGAAAGACATGCTTCTGTGCTTTGAGCCTTCCTGCCTAGTGAGTCACTGAGTCCACAGCTATTCATTCATTCATTCATTTGTTCACAAGCATTTATTTAGTGCCCACAATATGCCAGGCATTGTGCTAAGAGCTGAGGATATGGGAACCTACAATTAAATCAGATCCTGCCCTGAAGGGGCTCATATTCTACTGAGGAAACCACATAAACCCAAATAATTAAATACAAAATATGAACCAAACAAATTAAAAAAAAAGAATCCTTTCATAGAGGCCCTAGTAACCGTGTGGCTTAAGAAAGGGCTTGGGGTTTAAAGAGATTGGGAGAGAGGAAAGGATTCTGGGAGGTCGAGTTGATGGGAGGGCATGCCAGGCAACGCAGAGTTCAAGTGCAGAGGTGGGAGATGGCTCTTTCCTGCTTTCTCTTCTGTGACAAGCTCCTTCCTGTCCTGGTGACCTGACTGGCCAAGCTCGGCGGACTGAAGGTGAGTGTTATGGAGAGGCCTGAACCGAGTGGGCATTGAATCACAAGATGGGGCTCATCAACCATGGGTCGGAACGGACTGGCTCATCCCCCTCCCCAGTGCCTGGAGAGCATTAATGAATGCTTGCTGAGATCTATGGAGGTGCCATGGGGGCCTGGAGCTGTATTGTGGAGGGATTATGCACACAAATACAATGCCAAGAGCCAGGATATTGCTAAAAATAAAGGAGAACTTTCTGGGAGGAGAGGAAGGTAAGGAAGGAAATGCCTTACCAAAAAATAAAAGCTTAACTGTCTTTTAATACAAACGCTTGGGGTGGGGGGTAGGAGGGAAGGGGGGGTCAAGGAGGGGAGGCGGCTAGAACAGCAAACCTGCGATTCTATTGTAAGAAAGGATTATGTTTCCTGGGCATTGTCAAAGTCCTGGGGAACATAACAAATGGAATGATTTATCCCCAAGGAAGGCGGGAGCTTTGGCTTAAGAGTGGGGGAGGAAGCATTGCTGAGGCTCTTTGGAGCAAAAGGAGTGATGTTGAATGGAGGGAGGGAAGCCCAGGTGGATGAAGGCAGGAGGAAAGAAGGGGTAGAGGTGGGAGGGAAAGGGGGGGACGGTGTCAGCCCTGGACAGACGGCGAGGCCAAAGGAAATGAGATTGCACTCAATCCATCAGGCCCAGAAAAGACGTTTCTGGCCAAGACGTGGAGGCTGAGCTTGTGTCAAAAGCTGGAAGAATTTTTCCATTTCTCTTCCTCCATTCAGTGTGCTTTAGGATGCAAGTGTCAAGAGAATACTCTGGCTAGAAAGGCAGATGCACATATGGTCTGAATTCTGAACGCAGAAAAGATGCTCACATTCATTTTTTTCTGCTTTGTGTATATTTTGAGGTAGGTGGCTTGTACTGAATTCACAGATTAGCTCGGTTGATTTGTTTGCTTTTATTCCCAGCTTAACAAACCTAAATAAAACGGGAATTTTCACGTACATAATAGAATAGGATAAGAGGCATGTGTAGTGATTCCTTCACATTACCAGGGTTGGGGGCATGGTGTGTTGATCTGGAAAATCTGCATAAAATCTTTTGGTCCTCCCTTCATACCAGAGAAGAAGTCTTAAATTATTATGGTATTAAAAGATAAGATATATTGATATTATACAATACTCTACACATATCTTGTGCATAACTGAATTTCTTAATTTTTTCTGTGTCGTCTGCTGGCTTTCATGTGTCCTTGAGAGATCACCTTTTAGAGTGTTCCAAATGCTTCTGCTGAGTGGGTCGGAAGGACCTGAAGGCCGGGAGTTAGGAGATCTGGGGTCTGCTCCCCATTCTGCTTATGATTCAGCCATGAAGTCTTCAGAAGAGCAGTAACTAGGTTGGGGCAACCAAGGCTTTGCACCAAATATAGAGACCAGTAGCTGCATTCTCGGTCCTTCGGTGGCATTGAAGTAATACAGGTTAGAGCCTGATGACCTTGTATTATTTAGTAGAACAGGAAACTCCCCAATTGCCAGTGGGGGAAGGCTCCTTCCCGAGATCCTCACCCATTCAGCAGCCTTTCCAACACCGTTGTCTTTGGTCATTCTCCTTCTGTCCCCCTTTTATACACACTCAACTAAGGGAGTGCTTGTGATGTAACTTCTAGGTTTCAAAGTAGATTAGAAAACAAAAGGGCATGCTTTGTGCTACTTGCCCTATGATACCAGCCTTGAGCTCCTAATTAATCAAGTGTGCACGCAGTATTTCTGGAAACCCAACTGTCCATGGGGGAGAAAACATGTAAATAAACAAGCACATGCAGAGCAGAACCGGGAAAGGCCTCCTGAAGAAGGCCACATTTACACTGAGTCTTGAAGGATGCCTGGGATTCTAAGTGGTGTTGAGGAGTGAGGGCATTCCAGGCCTGGGGAGCCGTAGTGCAAAGGATGGAAGGTGGGAAAACAGCCAGCAAGGCAGAGAGGGGGTAACTATGTGGCGCCGTAGTGCACAGAGCACTGGGCTTGGAATTAGGAAGACTCATCTTCATGAGTTCAAGTCCAGCCTCAGACACTTACTAGCTGGGTGACCCTGAGCAAGTCACTTCACCCTGTTTGCCTCAGTTTCCTCATCTGCAAAATGAGCTGGAGAAGGAAATGGCAATCCACTCCAGTATCTCTTCCAAGAAAACCTCAAATGGGGTCAGGAAGAGTCAGACACGACTGGAAAACAACTGAACAGCAACAACATGGAGAGGAGGAAGGTGTGAAAAGGCTGGAAACCTGGGAAGGAACCGGGTTGGGGGAAAGTTTGATGGCCAAGATGATGACTTTATGTTTGGTCCTGGAGAGAATAGGGAGCCAATGCTGTTTTACGGGGTGGGGCAGTGCCAGGTTTGGACCTGGGCTAGACACTTCCCCTCTCTGGGTCCCATCTGTAGAATGAAGGGACCCAACCAGATAATCTCCCAAGTTCCTTTCCTTTCCCCACTGAAGCCCCATTCCAAATAGGTCAATGGAACTCATCGCAGGAGCGAGTGAAAACCATGTTTTTCCCTTTCTTTCTTCCTTCCACATGCTTGCTCCCCCTTCTCTCCCCACCCCAGCCCCCTCCTGACATTATTTAGTAATAAGGCCTCTGATTCCTGAAGAAGATTAGCAAACAAACAAATCCTTTAATGTCATGGAATGCTTTCCACAGCATCGGCGGGATTAATGTGCCAGCCCAGCAAATTCTCCGTTTCAAATACCTCGGCAGTAGAATAAGCAATTTCTTCCAAACCCCTCATTTATGCTTCAAAGGTCATCTTATTTTAATGTGTTTGCCCTAGGTGGAATTCTTTTTCTTATGTTTCTTTGTTTCTGTCTTCTTTCTACTCCTTTTCTCTTTTGCTACCCTCTTTCTTTCCGATGAGAGAGAGAAAAAGAGTCCTCTAGGTATGCTCTTTGCTTTTGAGAGATGACGGTATCTTAGAAACATTGGCTGGCTAGCCTTAGAAAAAGCCTGTGATTTGAAATGGGACTTCCCTTAGCCCCATGCAGAATGGTCCCACCAGTGTATGCTGACAGCTACAAGGGAAGAGGGAGGGTCACCGTGCTGGTGGCTAAATACAACCACAGGGGAATACTGTAGCTCAGAACTCGCCAATGCCAGTTTTGTGAGGCAGCCGCTGCTGGGTCAACAAAACTCTACATTGGTAACCATCTGTATAAACCTGCAAATGTTCAACGATGCTAGCTAGAAATCTCGCGGTTTGGTCACTCTCCACCTCTGGAAGCTAACGTGATTCCCTACTGCCTGCAAGATAAAATAGGAACCCTTTTGTTTGGCATTTAGAGCTTCTCACACTTGGTTCCCATCATTTTTCATCAAGCATTCTGTGTATTAGCTTTGGAGTCCCTTCTACACAGAATTCCATTTCTTGTTTAGCTGGATGGCTGTCCTCCATTCCAGGAATGCTCTCCCACCTTACCTTTGCCTTTTGGAATTCCTAACTCCCTTAATGGCCCAACTTGGGGGCCACCCGCAGACCTGCTCTCCCTTCCCCCGATTATTTGGATTATTTTCTATTTACATATTTGTGTTCATACTTTTCCCTCAGGAGGCTGTAAGCTACTTGTGGACATGGACAATTATATTATATATGTATGTATATATGTATGTATGTATGCATGTATATATACATACACACATATACATATAAATGTATATGTATATGTGTGTATGTGTACCCCCTGGTGCCTAGTCAATAACAATAACAATAATAATAATACAGCATTTATATAGCACCTTCAGGTTTGCAAAGCACTCTGCATTTATTATCTCATGGGGTCCTTCTAACAGTCTTGTAAGATAGGCACTGTTATGATTATCTCTATTTTATTGTTGAAGAAACTGAGGCAAACAGGAGTTCGGTTACTGGCCCAGAGTCACACAACTAGGAAGTGTCTGAGGCAGGATTCAAACTCAGGACTTCCTCAGGTCCAGCGTTCTAAGCCCTGTACCACCTAGCTGCCATATATCTGGCACATAGTAGCTGCTTAATAAATACTCGTTGAATCAAAGTGAATGGAACCAGAGAAAGCTCATGCTGTTGAATCAGTCCAGGAGATAATACTATGCATTTTCACAGGTCTTGGAGCTATTAAGGAAGCACCTGGGAAAGTAAGTCACCTGCCTTCAGGCAGATAAGATGATATTATCTCCATTTTTCATACTGAGAACTAATAAAACCAACAGGTTCAAAACATCAATAAATATGTATTAAGTGCCTACTGTGTGTCAGGCACTGTGTTAAAATTAATAGGTTCAAAAAGTCAGGCAATAAACATGTATTAAGTGCCTATTGTGTGCCAAGCACTGTGCTAAAATTGATAAGTTCAGAAAGTCTATAAACATGTATTAAGTACCTACTGTATGCTAGACACTGGTAAGTACTGGGATACAAAGAAAGGTAAAAGACAGTCCTTGATCTAGAGAAACTTACAGTCTGATGATGGAGACAACAGGCAAACAGTTATGTACAAATCAGCTTTACAAGGGAAAAACTATAGATAATCTCAGAAGGAAGGCATTAAGAGGGTTTGGGAAAGGCTTGGGACTTTAGTTGGGACTTGAAGGAAGCCACCAGGGTGGCCAGGAGATAGAGATGAAGAGGGAGAACATTCCTTGCTTTCAGAGGTTTTCCACTATAAGTAGCATCACCTCCATTTGCCAGTTGGGAACACTGAGGCTCAAAGTGAACACTGTAAAAGGTTGGGCTAAAATCGTGGTCTCCTTCCTCCAGGTGCAGTGATTCTTCCACCTGATAGAACTATGTCTTCAAAGTCCAAGAAAATGGAACCTTATTCTCATCTTAAAAACCAAAGGGAGCTCATTTCCTCAAATCCTTTGAAAATAATGAATCCATGAGGTTCCCTTAAATTTTTTTAAGCTGAAGACATTTAATTTAAAATTACAGTAAAATAAATAACAAGGAAAAGTCCCCTCCTTTCCCTTTCCTGCCTTCACTTCATGCACATTGTACCAGGTGCTAGGGATACAAATCCAAAAGGGAGATACTCTTTGCCCTCAGGAAGCTTACATTCTAATGTAGATGCCTACACATATATTAGCAGCTAGATGGCGCTGTGGATAGAGTGCTGGACCTGAAGTCAGGAGGACCTGAGTTCAAAGTCAGCCTCAGACACTAGCGGTGTGATGCTGGGCAAGTCACATAATATCTCAGTTTCCTCATCTGTCAAATGAGCTGGAGAAGGAAATGGCAAACCACTCCAGAATCCTTGCCAAGGAAACCCCAAATTGGGTTACGGAGAGTCAGATGTGTCTGAAGTGACACCCCCACATATATCACACTGGTGCCCAGGGAAGGGGGCATTGGTCTGGGGAGTCCAAAGGATGGTGAATTTTCCTTAACTTTGGAATTATAATATAATGAGCTACTCTTCACTCTAGCCTCTGATGAGTGAGAGGCAGGCTGGACCAGTGAGCTGAATCTAATTAACACTGAATGGGGAAAAATGTAAAGTCTTAGGCTAGCAGTTCCCAAAAAATCAATGTCACAAACAAAAGATGGTTAGATACCAGTCTGAGAAAGACCTAAGTAGAGGTTCTTAACTGAGGGTCCATGAACTTGATTTTGTTTTTAAATTCAGAATTATACTTCAATGTAATTTATTTCCTTTGTAATCCTATGTATTGTATTTTGTGCATTTAAAGACACTCTTTTGAGAAGAGGTCCACAGACTTGACCAGACTCCTCAAGAGGTCCAGGACACAAAAAAGGTTAAAATCCTCTCCTCTAAGGGGTCGAGTGGCACACAAGCTCCCCATTACTGTATTATGGTAGCCAATGAAACAAATGAAATCTGAGGCTACAGTAAGAGAGGCCTGGTGGTAGGGGTGTGCTGATAAAATATTTAACAACCAGCTCTTCAGAAATAACCACATGCCCTCTTTAGTTTAATCTGCATTGTTGACATCACTTTTGATCTGTCACTTATGCCTAAACAATAAAAAAACCCAACTAATTCTTTATTGTTTGATGATTTCTGAGGTGTATATCCTCATAACTGAAAAGTTAATGATCAGCTCTCTCTGGGTGATTCAAGTTGACTACAGCATATCTGTCTGGTTTTCATAATGAGGCAGGCAGCAGCCGCACTGTGATTCTGTTCTGTGTTGAGTTCAGCCCTGAATTTCAGGAGTTCGATGGGCTTCAGGGGTGATGCACGTGGCCCTCTAGATCCTTAAGTGCAGCCCTTTGACTGAATCCAAGCTTCAGAGGCACTCATCCTCCTAGACACCCCCCTACACCTCATTTTATCAGACATCTACCCTTTAGGGAAAGCACTTTGCCAGCAAGTGTGGATGATAGACCAGAGTGGGGAAAGCCTAAAGGCCTAGGGGGACCAGGTGAAAGGCCACTCCAATAACCTAGGTGAGAGGGCTGAGCTAGGGCTGCGCTTATGAGGAAGAGAGAAGGGTCAGGGGCAAGAACTGTGATCTGTAGGGTGAGAGAGAATGAGGGGGTGAGGACGACACAGGCCAGGGCACAGGGCTGTGATGGTGATTTAAAACCTAACGGTGGAGCCTGTATTTAAATACAGAACATACCCAGAATCAGTGAATCAGCAAAAGCAAAGCTATTTGCAGGGAACACCTACAACGCATGCAAACTTCCTTCTCTTTTGATTCTGTAGGGCAGAGGGGTCCAGCACACAGTAGGTCCCTTGTGGCCCATGACACCCCCAAGTGCAGCCAGAACCAGGTTAAAGTGCAACTGGGGGATATTCAACAAAATAAATGAAAGTATAATAGAATAGAGATAATATTACATTTTAAAACTTAGTCAATACGTGGTCAGCAGGGATGGTAGCCCCTGTTTCTATTTGTTTCTATTCCTTGAAGGGGATAAATCTTGAAGTCAGACCTCAGATCTGGTGGATGACCTGCCTGCCTGCTGACTCCAGTCAGACTCTAACCTTAACAAATGGGGCTGCTTAAACATTGCCCCTACATTCAACCTCACCATGGAAGGAAGGAAGGAAGGAAGGAAAGAAGGAAGGAAGGAAGGAAGGAAGGAAGAAAGGAAGGGAGAGGGAGGGAATAACGGAGGGAGGGAGAGAGGAAGGAAGGAAGGAAGGGAGGGAGGGAAGAACAGGGAAGAAGGGAGGGACTGAGAGAAAGAGGGAGGGAAGGAGGGAGTGGTGAGCCAGAAGCACTAACGACCTAGAGTTCTTTGTATTTTTCTCTCTAGGAACAAGATTGACCTCAGTGTTCTTTCTTCCTTCCTTCCTTCTTTCCTTCCTTCCTTCCTTCCTTCCTTCCTTCCTTCCTTCCTTCCTTCC
>NW_020949971.1:9650778-9724829 GCF_900497805.2 Vombatus ursinus
TCCTTCCTTCCTTCCTTCCTTCCTTCCTTCCTTCCTTCCTTCCTTCCATCCTGGCAAACCCACTTCACATCTCAGGCCCCTGTTTTCCCTCTTTCTACATTAAGAGGGTTGTTCTTCCTTCCTCCTACAGAGCATCTAGTGTTTAAAATGAGCTAGGGAGGGTACAAAAGTTCATTAAGCTGTGGTCTCCACCCTAGCTAGCAGCCTACAGGATTTCATAGGATTCAGTGCTGGAAGGGACTTCAGAAGTCATCCAAGAGTATGGCAGAAACTAGGCACAGACCAAAACCTCACACCATATACCAAAATAAAGTCAAAATGGGTTCATGATTTAGATATAAAGGCTGACACTATAAACAAACTGGGAGAGTTTACCTGTCAGATCTATGGAGAACAGAAGAATTCGTGACCAAACAGGAGATAGAGAACATTACGAAAAGCAAAATAGATAATTTTGATTACATTAAATTGAAAAGTTTTTGCACAAACAAAGTCAATGCAACTAAGATTAGAAGGAAGGTAGAAAATTGGGAAAGAATTTTTACAACCAGTCTCTCTGATAAGGGCCTCATTTCTAAAATATATAGAGAATTAAGTCAAATTTATAAGAGTACAAGCCATTCCCCAATTGATAAATGGTCAAAGGATATGAACAGACAGTTCTCAGGTGAAGAAATTAAAGCCAACTATAGTCATATGAAAAAATGCTCTAAATTACTAATGATTAGAGAAATGCAAAGCAAAACAACTCTGAGGTACCACATCATACCTATCAGAATGGCCAACATGACAAAACAGGAAAATGATAAATGTTGGAGATGTGGGAAAATTGGAACACCATTGTTGGTGGAATTGTGAACTGATCCAACTATTTTGGAGAGCACTTTGGAACTATGCCCAAAGAGCTGTAAAAATGTACATACCCTTTGACCCAGCGATAGCACTTCCAGGGCTGTATCCCAAAGAGATCACACAAATGGGAAAAGGACCCACATGTACAAAAATATTCATAGCAGCTCTTTTTGTGGTGGTGAAGAATTGGAAATTGAGAGGATGCCCATCAGTTGGGGAATGGCTGAGCAAGTTGTGGTATATGAATGTAATGGAATACTATTGTGCTATAAGAAATGATGAACAGGCTGACTTCAGAAAAACCTGGAAGGACTTGGATGGTCTGATGTTAAGTGAGGTGAGCAGAACCAAGAGAACGTTGTACACAATAACAGCCACGTTGTGTGATGCATAATATTGATAAACTTAACCTTTCCCAGCAACACAAGGATCTAAGACATCTCCAGAGGCCTCGTGATGGAAAATGCTGTCCACATCCAGAGAAAGGACTATGGAAGTTGAATTGCTATTTTTTTTCTCTGCTGTTGAGTTTTGTTTCCTCTTTCTGATGGTTCTGCCTATTGGTTTTAATTTTTACTTACATCACTAATGTGAAAATATGTTTAATATGAATGTAAATGTATAGCCTATATCAGATTATGCGCCGTCTTGGCGAGGCTGGTGGGGAGAAAGGGGGAGAAAAATTTTAAATTCAAAAGCATATTGAAGTGATTATTGATAAATCAAAATAAATTAATTAAAAAAAAAGAAGTCATCCAGTCCCACCTCCTCACTTCAATAGATGAGGAAACTGAGGCCCAGTTTTCCTCAGGCAGTGGCAAAGGTGGCCCGTGAGCCCGGGTCTTTGGCGGCAGACTCAGCGGGGAAGTGCTAGGCTCTCGCTCTGGCTGGGCTGTGCTACGTCATGGTGGTGCGTGACAGCAGAACCACACAAAGCCCCTGGTGAGGTTGGTTTGGGAGCAACGCCATCCCCGCCTGCAGGGATCAGGGCAGGCTTTCAGAGGAGGCTTCTTCCAGGTTTGTAGGAATGGGTCTGACGATACCAGGATGGGGGAGAGAAGGGATAGCGCAGGCACAGTCACAGGACCACAGGTTTAGGGCTGACAGGGTTCTTTGAGTTATCATGGGAGAGGTGAAAACCCACGCCCAGAGAGCTTATGAACAGTACCCACTAAGTGGCAGTGTGGATGACAAACGGGGGTCCTCTGACCCCAAGCCAGGCAACACCTGGTCAAATCCACTCACCCTAGGAATCCTGCGCCTGCTGCCTGACCTCTCTGCCCACCTGGGCCTTTCCACTTGTCCCCCATTGGAACCCTCACCACTGCTTGGGTTCACATGCTAGAACTGGAACTGGGTTTGAACCTGTCAGCTTGGTACTTGTATGCTGTTGGCACACTACCCCTGGTGAGTCATCTCCCATTTCTGGATTATCTCCCATCACTCTCTCTACCTCCGGCTTTGCCCCAGGGCTTCTTGGCTTTCTGAATCTTGACATCAAACCCTCCCAGACTCTGGACGTTTAATTGTCCTATTTCTTCTCCCTGATACACTTAGGTCCAGTCTGATGCAGCATTCTGTAGCTGGACTTAGAATCAGGAAGACCTGAGACACTTATCAGCTGTGTGACCCTGGACAGTTCACTTAATTGTTCTGGTCCTTAGTTTCATCGTCTGTAAATGGGATAATACTAGTACTGCCTAAGACTGGCATCTGTAAATAAGGATAATACAACCTTCCAGGATTGGTGTAAGGATCAAATGAGATAATATATAGAAGTGCTTTGCTATCCTTAGGACACTATATAGATGTGAGCTGCTATTATTATTGTTATTATTATTATTATTATCATTAGGGCAGCTAGGTAATGCAATAGATAGAATATCAGGTCTGGAGTCAGGAAGACCTAAGGCAGACACTTACTACCTATATAACTCTAGGCAAGTCATTTAACCCTGTTTGCCTCAGTTTCCTCATCTGTAAAATGAGCTGGAAAAGGAAATGGCAAACCACTCTGGTATCTTTACCAAGAAAACCTTAACTGGGGTCATGAAGAGTCAGACTTCACTAAATCAACTTAACAATAGGAAATTGTTATTATTATTAATTATGGATTTGAATTTGAAAATATAAATTTGGATTCAGGGAGCCATGGGTTGAATACTGGCTCTGCCACTTACTAGCCGCAGATGCTGGAATGGGTGGATTTTCCTCTCTGAGTCTCCATTTCCTCATCTGTAAAATGAAAGCGTTGGACCAAATGGCCTTTAAGGTCCGTTCTAACTCTAAGGGCTTTTGTTTCTCTGATCCCTACTGCCTTTCTGCTCTTTCCCTTCCTGGGCTGATTCTCTACCCCATGGCGCCCAGATGCCTCCATCTGCCTTCGCTTTCTACCTTGAGGTAAGTGATTCTTCTGTGTTGGCTTCTCCAGCCTCTTCAGACCCAAGCCCTTACTTGGCATTTGGTCTATCAAACATTTTCTTAATTCCTTTTCTCCTGGGTTCACAGACCTCAAAGTCACGAATATAGAACTGGAAGGGACCTTAAGACACCAACTAATGAAAACCGAAAATTCTGCAGATGAGGAAATTAAGGTTCAGAAAGGGGGACTGACCTTGCTCAAAGTTACACAGGCAGTAAGAGGGGAAAGAGAGAGAGAACAAGTAAGTATTCAGGTTGCACCGACTCTTTGCCAGGCACTGTGCTAAGCACTTTACAAGCATTTTCTTATTTGATCCTCACAACAACCCTGTAAGGCAAGTGCTATTATTTATCTCCATTTTACTGCTCGGGACAGTGAGGCAGACAGAAGTTAAGTAACTTGACCAGGGCCACAGTAAGTGGCCTGAAGTTGGATTTAAATTTGGGTCTTTTTGACTCCAGGACCAGCACTCCATTCATTTTACCATCTAGCTGTGAAAGGAAGAAAGGAAGAAAGGAAGAAAGAAAGAAAGAAAGAAAGAAAGAAAGAAAGAAAAGCAAGAAAGAAAGAAAGAAAGAAAGCAAGAAAGAAAGAAAGAAAGAAAGAAAGAAAGAAAGGAAGGAAGGAAGGAAGGAAGGAAGGAAGGAAGGAAGGAAGGAAGGAAAGAAGGAAGAAAGGAAGGAAGGAGGGAAGAAGGAAAGAATGAAAGGAAGGAAGGAAGGAAAGGAAAGAAGGAAGAAGGGAAAGAAGGAAAGGAAGGAAGGAAGGAAAAAAGAAAGAAAGAGACAATAAGCATAGTAAGATATAAGTTCAAACTCAGATCTACTGATTCCAACTCTAGTATTCTTTCCATTTTTTTTAACCACTCTTTGATCTGTGTTTGAACGTGTGGAGTTGTTCCTGGATTTCACCCTGCCATCTCCCACCTTCCTGCATTTAAACAGGTGCCTCCCCCAAATCCCTAACCATATCTGTGAAACACATTTCCTCTACATCTCTTTCTGATGAAATCTTTCTCTTCCTCAAAGACCCAGGTCAGGTGCTATCCCAAATGAAGCCTTCTCTGATATCCCCAGCTGAAAACACTCTCCCTCTTCATGTTTCTTGTAGTCCTTTCTTTGCCTTTATCATGTTCTACCTGTATCATATTTATTTGTGTACCTCTTATCTCATTGGATTTTAGGCACTTAAAGGCCAGAAACTCTGCTGTGCAGTCTTTGAACCCCTAGCATCTCTCATGGTGCCTTGTATATAACAAATACTGACTGAATTAATAATAATAATAACAGTCTTTTTTTAAAAACCAATTCAGATGAGAGTTAAGTATCAGCGACTCCCCTACAATGCCCCTCCTTATTACATAAATTCCTTCTTGTGTACCCCATTTATGTGAAATAATTTCCTGAATTCTTTCTCTCCTTTTCCTCCTTTCCCAGTGTGTTCCTCTTCCCCACCCTTTCCACTCTTCATTTGAGATCATAGAAACATAAAAGAATCACTCCCAGGCCCTCTGGCTAATTAGACTTCCTCTATGTCTTAACCTGGGGGCTCTAGATTTTGGCTATAATATTACTGGGAGTTTCTACTTGGGTGTTTCGTTCAGGAGGTGATCAGTGGATTCTTTCCGTTTTTACTTTGCCCTCTGTTTCTAAGATACCTGGGTAGCTTTCTTTTATAATTTCTTGAAGTATGGTGTTTAGGTTCTTTTGTTGTTGTTATCGATGGCTTTCAGGCAGTTCAATGACCCTTAATCCTAGATCTGTTTTCTTGGTCAGTCATATATAAGTTCAGTCATTTCAGTCATGTCTGATTCTTTGTGACCCCATTTTGGGGTTTTCTTGGCAAAGATGCTGGAGTCATTTACCATTTCCTTCTTCAGCTCATTTTCCAGATGAGGAAACTGAGGCAAATAGGGTTGTGACTTGCCCAGGGTCACATAGCTAATAAGTGTCTAAGGCCATATTCAAAATCAGGAAAATGAGTCCTTATGCCTTCAGATCCAGCAGTCTATCCACAATGCTACCTAGCTGCCCAATATTTTTTCTAGGTTAGTTGTTTTCACCAGGAGATATTTCACATTTTCTTCTATTTTTTTTTTCAGTCTTTTGACTTTGTTTTACTATTTCTTGAAGCATCATGGAGTCATTGGCTTCCATTTGGCCAATTCTAATTATCTGGGATAAATTTTCATCAATAAGGTTTTATGCCTTTTTTGTTTCTAAGCTATTAATTCTCTTTTCATATCTTTTTTCCTTAGCTTTTGCTTCTTTTCCCATTTTTTCCTCTACTGTTTTCATTTAGCTTTTAAAATCTTTCTTTAGTTCTTTTTTTTTTTAACTCTTGCTTCTAACTCTTCTAGGAATTATTTTTGGACTTGTGTCCAAACTGCACTTTTCTTTGAGGCTTTATAGATTTTTTTTTTGGTCATTCTTTTCTGTGTTTGTGTCATGACTTTCCCTTTCGCCATAGTAGTTCTTTATGGTCAGGTTCTTTTTTTGTTTGCTCGTTCTTCCAGCTGACTTTGTGACTTTAAACTCTGTGTTAGTATTGGACTCTGTGCACTTCTGGAGGGGGAGGGATGTACGGCTTGAGCGCCTCTCCTTTTATGTCCTGATGCTTTCACCACTCTGTTTGGGGGCCTGCAAGCTTCTGGTGCCCCCAAAGTGTTGTGATCCTGGGTGAGGTCTGTCTACTACGCTTCTGGCCTGAACTCCGCAAGTTCCTGAGCCAGGTTTGCATCTATCAGCTCCTTTCTGGTGGGAAGTCTCAGAAGATTGCTCATGACCTCAGCCGTTATTAGCCTGGGGGGAGCCCTGCAGGTTCAGAGCGTCTTCTTCAGCTTGGGACCACGACCCTGGTTTTTCCATGCTGGGCTGGAGGCTAGAACTGAGTTTTTGCTCTGCTCCTTGGATCAGAGCTACCCAGCTATGATTTGCTTCTGAAACGTGTTCACTATTCCTTGAGCACTAGGGACTTGCTCCCTGGTGACTGCTCCTCTCCACCATGGACCTGTGACCCACAACTGGATATTGGACAACAGAGCTGCCAGACGGCACCCATTCCTGCACCCAGAACTAGTTTAGGGATCCCCTGGGGTCTCTTTCTACCCTATTGCTTCCTGCCCTTGTGCTCCATTTTGGCCCTCTTTAAGTCTCTGGAACTGGAATATTCCATGCGGCATGGTCCTAGCCAGACTCTATTCCCACTGTCCACAGACCTCTCTATTTCCCTAAGCTACCCTGGGCTAGAAAAATGACTCACTGTGAGTTTTTCTTGGCTTTCCTGATCAGAATTTGGTCTGATGTGTTTTTGAGATCTTTGTGGAGGAGGCCTAGGGGGGAACTTTTGTTCACTCTGCCATCGTAACTCTGCTTCCAACCCTTGTTTATATGGTGCTTTAAGGTTTGCAGAGCATTCTAAATATACAGGGTGTCCCAAAAGTCTCAGTTAAGTTTTAAGCTTTAATAGCTTAAAACTTTAATTGCTTTAACAGGTTATTGTTAACCCTGTATCTGATCCTTCTAAAAGATGGGTACTATTACTGATGTAAAAACAGGCTGAGAGAGGCGAGATGATATACTCAAGGTCATATATCTAGGAAGTGTCTGTGGAAAGGTTTGAACTTAGGTTTCTTGACTCCAAGCTGGGCACTCCATCCACCATGTCACCCAGCTGCCATTAAATGAAACTGACTCTAGTCTACTCAGAAGCTGTCTGCTATTTCTGCTCTCATTGGGATTGATTTCAAAACACCCTGGGTCTGTTTGGCCTCAGTGAGTAGAACTGCAGCAAAGTTGCAGGGAATGAAGCTTAGACTTGGTATTTGTATGATAGCACCTACCCTGGTCCCTGCTGTCTGTCCTTCCCCCAAGCTTCTCCAGGACACTTAAGGGGTTTGGAATAACATTGGCTCAAACCCTCACTTATTATGTTCCCCCAACTTTCATAGTGCAGCTAGGGAGTGCAGCGGATAGAGCACTAGGCCTGGCATCAGGAAGATATGAGTTCAGATTCAGCCTCAGACTACTAGTTGTGACCCTGGGCAAGTCACTTCACCCTGTTTGACTCAGTTTCCTCATCTGTCATCCTCAGCTAGAGAAGGAAATGGCAAACCCCTCCAGGATCTCGGCCAAGAAAACCCCAAATGAGACCCCAAAGAGAAGGACTGAACAACAACAAATTATGCCAAACACTAAAACATTGTAAGGAACAGTGATCTGAGGCACAAATATATTGGTTTTAGGCTAAGGAGGAAGATAAATCCCTGATAATGCTGCCTGACGGGCGACAAATGCTCTCCATTTTGGCTATGGAGTTAGCCCACATCTCCCTTTCCTAAACTGCCTACCCATTCCCCGAATGATCTTATATTGTAGTGAAAAATCCCTCTGCATAAGCACACAGTCTCCAAGGACAGAGACATCAAAGTTTAGTTTTGGTCTGAATTCTTCCATTTAGCTTTTCATTTTTTAGCTCTTTTGAACCCCATCTCCTGGAAACAGGTGACAATCATAAAGGAGGGACCCCGTTAGTGTTTCTGGCACTGAAATATTGTCTCCTGTCAAGGAGTCTGGCAGACAATTGTCTAGGTTTATATTCGGGCACGTTCATACTACCCCCACCCCCAACACTGATAAGCATATCCAACTTCCCAATGTGGGCTGCCATGCTTACCAAATACAGATGGACTTTTTGACAAACCCCAGTATACACATTTGAATATTTAAGATCTTCATTAATGAGAGAAAGAGTCCTGCTTTTCCAGACAAAGTCTTGCTACGTTCTGGTCCTGATTCATAAATCAATCACAGCATTCTGATTGAAGATGATCTTATCTCCTCCATTAATTAGTTATTAATTATTAACAATTATTTAATAGTCAATAAATATGTTATGTATCATATACTATAATTTACATATAAATTCTTATTTATATATTTTATATATTATTTATATTTATTTAATGTAATGTATAATTTATTATATTTTAATAATAACATGCTAATTTAATAATTATAACACAATGTATTCACACATATTAAATATATAAATATTCATACATATTAAACATACATATTAAATATATAATAAATGTATATATTTTATACATGTTAAATACATAAATAAATTAAATGTGTAATATATTTATATATTACTGTATAATAGAAATATATTTATGTTTTAATAACTAATAGGTATATACATAACTAATGAAATATTAATTGTTTATTCACTCATTAATCATACTGTGTAACATAATACTGTCCAATAATAACTGTGTAAATAATAATGTCCAAAATCACAATGTAAAACACTAAATTTAATAATCTCTAAGACTCCAGACATTAATACATGACATATTGCCAGTCAGATAACATCAGTTTAGTTAAATGCATCTCCAAGTCATCTATAGGGCAAATCCATTCTATTCAATCCACCAATTCTGGCATTCTCTGCTAGTTGAGTCCAGAGATCAGCATAGAGTAGTTTAATTACTTCTTTCCCAGCCCTAAAGATGGAGCACCAGCAGTTAGCATTCAGGGCACAGATTAACTAGAAGAATAATTGTCCCGAATTAACTTACTTTTAAAATTATATTACATTTTTTCTGTCAGCAAAAATACACTGTTTTCCTTTTTACCTTAACACCTCCCTCTCCCCCCATTGAGAACGAAAAAAAAAAAAGAAAACCTTGTTACAAACCTGTGTAGTCAAACAAAACAAATTTCCCCATTGGTGTGGAATTGCTTCCCTGGCTATTTCTCTGTAGGCTTCAGAGTGGGCTGGAGGCTGGAACTATCCTGCTCTGCTCCTGGAGTTGGAGTCACATGGTTGTTGGCTTCTAAACTGGCTCCTCTGAGCCTAGGGCCTGTGGCAGGTCTACTTGGAAAGTCAGCCCTGGGCCCAGAGCCCTTTTCACCGCCTGCTTTGGGTCTGTGGCTTTGACTGCTAGGGTCCATCCATTCCCATGTGGAGCCCTGGTATGAGGTTGGGAGCTCCCAGGTGCACTTCTCCTGAGATCCTGATTATATTGCTCTGCTCAGTGTCTGCAGACCACCCTGTATGTCTCCCTATATACTGACCCAGACTGCAAAAAATGCTCAAAAATGCTCACTGACTTCTTGGATTTCCCCATCTGCACTAGACCTATTGCAATTTCTAGGACTGTTTGGAAGGTTTTTGGAGGGTGGTGGGGCGGGGGGAGAGGGGAGGAGCTCACTGACCACTTTCTGCCACTCAGCCATCTTGGCCTGCCCCTCCCCTGATGAACATTTTTGGTGTTCAATTGTGTTCAACTCTTCATAATCCCATTTGGGGTTTTCTTGGCAAAGATATAGGTGTGGCTTGCTCTTTCCTTCTCTAGCTCATTGATGAGGAAACTGAAGCAAACAGGGTGAAGTGACTTCCCCAGGGTCACACGGCTAGCAAGTATCTGAGACCACATTTGGACTCAGGGAGAGGAGTCTTCTTGACTCTAGGCCCGGTGTGCTATCTACCATGCCGCCTGGCTGCCCGATTAATATATGATTCAGTATAAATTCAGTTTTTAAATTGCTCAATTTTAAAGCTAAATGATTCTGGTTATTGTCCCACATCCTCAAAGATACCAGAATCTGTGAAATCAAGCTTGAAAATCATTAACAAAAACGAAGCCCAACTCCCTAAGGAGTAAAAAATGAGCCAATCTCTACCTTTGCAGACGTGCTATCCTTTTATTTCAACAAGATCCAAAACTTTCTTAGGCCTGGGTTGCTATTTTCCAAAATGCTGGGTTGGTTGTTTATTTTTTTTCCCTCATTTTTTAAAGCTGGATTTTGCTGGTTATTCTGATAGCTGGCACAAATGAGGGCCTTGTATTAGGTTTTATTTAAGTGACAAATTACTCATTCCATTTCCTTCTGTTGGGAAATCTGAAATGGAAGGCAATTATCTGGCTCTAGATGAGTTAATATCACTGACTGGGTGCAGGGGTGTTTCCAGAATTTTTTTTTCACTTTGATTAACTTCATTATAAGTTCCTCATTGCCTTTAATTGAGCTTTAAGTCAACCTCATGTCAGTGTAAACTGAATCTTAATTTTCTTTCTAATTCACTTCAGTTTTAACTAACTGATTCACCAAGACTGATCACTGCAAAATCCTAGAATCACATTTCTTTTTGTATTGATTCAGTTTTTCATTTTCTAAAACTATTAATTGCTTTGATCTTTTACCTCTTTGCTTTCAAATCATGTTTCAAATTATTTTCAGATCTAGTTTCCTTTTGCCCTACTGATTTTTTGCAAATTAGCATACTTTTCTTCAGCATCTCAAATTCACTGCAAAAGTTTGCTTTTAGGGCCAAAACTTTGAGGTTGCCCCATAGTAGAAAAGAGGCTTTATGTATTTACTCAATTTCATCTTTATAACAACCCTGGGAGGTAGGGGCTATTATTATCCCCATTTTACAGGTAAGGAAACTGAGACTGAGAGGAGTGAAGTGATTTACCCAGGGTCACACAGCTAGTAAGTATCTGAGAAGAGATTTGAACTGAGATCTTTCCTGACTCCACTGGACCATCTCCCTGTCTTCAGGAAATGTCAAATATTTCCAATTTGTTTCCTTAAGAACTTGCACATGTGTTACATAGGCTTAATTCCTTTTAGGTGATTTTGCTTTAATTTATCTAGGCAATTGTATCCTACCAAATCCTTCAGGGGGCAGCTAGGTGGTGGAGGAGATAAAGTGCTGGGCCTGGAGTCAGGAAGACCTATCTTCCTGAGTTCAAATCTGACTTCAGACACTTACTAGCTGTGTAACCCTGGGAAAGTCACTTAACCCTGTTTGCCTCAGTTTCCTCATCTGTAAAATGACCTGGAGAAGGAAAAAGCAAACCACTCCAGTATCTCTGCCAAGAAAATTCCAAATAGGGTCTCGAAGAATCTCACATAACTGAAATGACTCGATGACCAAATCATTCAGAGAATCTTATTGTGGACCAGCAAACCAAGCTCCTAAAACGAAGGGAAATTGTCCTTTCACTCATTATTTTACTGGCCTCTCCTAATCTAAACACTCCGTTGCTTGAGGAGATTTTGAAAAAAAAAATTAAGATCACAATTAGCTACGGGGCAGTTTTTAAACACCAGAGAGGGCTTGGTTTCTAATTGCAAACTGAAAGAAAAACCCATTTTTTTTTTTGAGTCATTGGAGGAAAAATGTTTAAACTGACTCCAGTTCTATTTATGGACTGAGCACTTTTTCTCCTCCTCAATCAATCAATCAATCAACATTATATATAAGAATTATATATAGTGCCTAAGTGTCAGGCACTATGCTAACTGCTGGGGATACAAAAAGAGTCAAAAGGCTGTCCCTGCCCTCAAGGAACTCACAGATATCAAAAAAAACTCACAGAAAAGACAGAGACAAATATTTCTTTTGCTAACAACATTCTTTCACGTGGCCAAAAGTCCATAAAGTACATTCATTTTAAATTAAACAAGGATTCTTTTTTTTTTAAAACTTCGGTCAAATCATTTTGTCCAAAAGTTGGCACATTTCATTTCTCTAGTGGGGGAGATAGACATGCTGGCTTTTGTAGGACAGACATTTTAAAATATTCTTTCCTAGCCCTGCAACTTTCCCCAAGTTGGACCCTCCGTTATGACCTCACCTCCATTGTGGAAGACCTGTTCTCAAAGCTCACTGACTCACATAACTCCAATGCCAGCTCTACACTGGAGTAGGGACCTTGGTCTTTTTTCTGAGCACCGAGGCATCTCTAGCATTGCTTCCCATTGCTGAGGACCCCTGACCTAGAGGCCCACCAGCAGCAGCCGGTTAGACAGCAAGGGTCCTTGACCACTTTTGGTCAAGCACTCTAAAATGACCAGAAGGATCTCTCAAGTACTTCTAGGGGGATCTTTGTGATAATGTGGAAACCCACCCCTTTGCTGGGGACAATCTAATCATTTCAATATGAGTCACCCCCTTAAGCCTCTATTATCTCCAAGAACAGAACAGAACAGCCTGATAGATACTAAAGCAAACCACAAAACAGTGGAAAATACCAAACATCATGTCTTCTATGTCTGACCGAGCTCTAATCGCTCCACGGCACCTGCTCAGCCACTTGCGTGGCCGCTGAAACAGATTGTTCTGATCTGCTCAGTCCATGGGAGAAGTCTTCACATGCTTGGGGTAGACACCCGCCTAGCTCGTGGATGGGTTTGAAGCCTGTAAGTTCACCTCAAACTGGTTTAGCCCATCTACCTACCTGGTTTAGCAAGGTGTGGCTGCAGCTTCTTGGAGCCACAGTTGGGTGAAGGTAGAGACCGAGGGTGGACAGGCAGCCCTCACCCAGAGGAGCTAGTCGTTCCTGAACACCTTGAAAGCCCTTCCCTCGCCTCTCTTTAGGTGGCCATGGAAGGCTATGGACCGCTTGCGCCTGATCTGTGGTAGAGCCTTCCAAGATCATACTGGTCTACGCAGCTGCAGTCGGACCCACTTGTACCTTGACCCCCACATAGTAATGTCATTTTGGTCCTCTTCAAGAAGGAAGGACAACAACCACCAGCTGTGGAAGTCTTTCAAAGAGAAACAGTCCTAGGTACACACTGGTTTCTATTATAAACCGCACCAGTGACTGTCGAAGACAAAATGCTAACGCTAATAATGTACTCTGAAGTTTAGGCTCTTCTGCCAGAAACAATTTTAGTTAATTTAACATTAATTTATATCCATGCCATTTCGAGGCTGGAGAGAGAGATGTTCAAACTGGTAGAAGTCCTTCTTGTCTTCCGATATGACTTTGCCCAAAGGCAATTTGAGGTAATGTTTATAGGAATCTTGAATAAGGAAAAAGATCATCATATGTTAAAATCCAGTTGGGGTTAACAATCCAAAGCTCTTCAGGTCCTTCCAGGACCATTCCCCTCCTGGATTCCTTAGGTTCCTTCCTGGGAGCATTATCTTAACCTTGGAGGCAAGTTAAACACTTCAGATGGGTGGGAAGAACCTGATCTTATCTAGACTAAAGTTTGCTTATCACCATTAATCCTTTTCCCCTAAGAAGGGCGTTAGCTTTTATTCTACCCAATTTCCCAAAGGGGAAAGTCTGGAAAGGGTTTTAGACTGGAGAAATAGTATTCCTTAATATTTCTGGAGACTTTAAAAAGGAAGTTTTTAAACTATGCTTCCACATTATAAAGAGAGTTTCAAGGACACGGCGTAAAACACATGCTGAGGATGTAGGGCTGCCCCAGGGCATTCTGGTCCCTCAGCTTATTGGCCAGGGTAAGACTGCAAAAAATGAGTAATTATAAAGCTATTTGGAGACTGAAGTATGATTGAATAAGGCTTGTAGATTTCATGGGGGAAATCTGGTGAGTTGTCAGGTTTAAGGGAAAGGTGAGCATCTGAGTTCCAGGGACACTGATTTAAGCTATTGTAAGAAATAGGAGTCCAAGGCCAAAGAGTGCAGACCCCAGCAAGAGAAGACCAAGAAAATGGTGGAGGGTCCAAACGAGGTCCATTAGAGGGTGAAAAAGCAGTGGAAGGCTTCAGCCATGGGATTCCTGATTGGTTGGAGAGTTCATCTTAAGTGGATCAGAGCTTCACTCCTAGATATTATTATTTTTTTGAGGCCATCAGGTGAAATGACTTGCCCAAGGTCACTCAGCTAGTAAGTGCCTGAGGCTGGATTTGAACTCAAGCCCTCCTGACTCCAGTGTTGATGCTCTATTTACTGTGCCACCTAGCTGCCCCTCTAGATATTATTCTTCAGAATCCTCTAGAGAGCTCAGGAGAGGTGAGAGCTCTCAGCAGGACTTTTTGCCTCTTGTTCTCCTCTCTGGTTTGAGAGGGAAAAGAAAGAAGAAAGACAGGTTACACAGCTGCTTTGTTGCATAGAAAGAGATGCATAAAACCTGGCGAGTGAACACCCGGAG
Source organism: Vombatus ursinus (assembly GCF_900497805.2). NCBI lineage: Eukaryota > Metazoa > Chordata > Mammalia > Diprotodontia > Vombatidae > Vombatus > Vombatus ursinus. Next base: position 9,664,984 of record NW_020949971.1, read on the forward strand.
AGGTGGTTTACCTTGCCCAGGGATTCAATTTGAACTGTTTTGCAGCGAGTTCTATTTGCTACAATTTGATTGGGCAACATAGTATCATAGTAAGTGAAGTTCATGGGGCAGCTAGGTTGCATAGTGGATAGAGCCCTGGGTCTGGAGTCAGAGAGACCCGAGTTCAAATTCTGCTTCAGGTGATTAATAGCTATATGACCCTGGGCAAATCAGTTAACCTGTTTGCATCAGTTTCCTCATCTTTAAAATGGGGATAATAGGGGGCAGCTAGGTGGCGCAGTGGTTAGAGCACCGGCCCTGAAGTCAGGAGGACCTGAGTTCAAATCCGGCCTCAGACCAAACACTCGATACGTACTAGCTGTGTGACCTTGGGCAAGTCACTTAACCCTGATTGCCTCACACACACAAAAAATAAATAAAATGGGGATAATAATAGCCCCTACCTCCCAGAGTTGTTGTGAGGATCAAATGAAATAATAATTGTAGGCACGTTAGTAAGTGCTATGTAAATGTTAGCTATTATTATTATTAGTTTGATGGATTATACTTAGCACAGTGCCTGACACATAGGAACTTAATACATTTTTACTGATTGAGTAACTGGTCTATAGTACCCACAGATAGTCAGTCTGGGGAGCTTTGCAATTGTCTGACCTTAAGAGATCTTTTTGTTGTTCAGTTGTATCTGACTCTCTGTGATTCCATTTGGGGTTTTCTTGGCAAAGATACTGGACTGGTTTGCCATTTCCTTCTCCAGCTGAGAAAACTGAGGCCAACAGGGTTAAGTGACTTGTTCACGGTCACACAGCTGGTAATTGTCTGAGGCCAGATTTGAACTCAGGAAGATGAGTCTTCCTGACTCCTGGCCTGGCACTTTATCCGTTGCGCCTCTGAGCTGCCCAAGAGATATGCTACCCAGACCCTTTTAAGGGTGATTGGAAGTGGAAAGAGCTATCAAGTAAGTTAGCTCAAGAAGAGACAAGGAGAGGATTTGTCCAACAGGAGACAAATGAGCAGAAGCAGACAAGCAATTTCATTTGCTGTGGATGTTCCTGGATGGACTGATAGCATTGGAGTTTGCGGACTAGATTTCCGAGTTACCCCAAGCACATGGGCTTTCCTCCCTTACGCACGTCCCTTCCAGGTGTCTATAAATGTGGCCCCATTCATCCCCATAGATATTTTGAGTTTATTAAATTGATATGTATATAAAACAAATTCCCAACTATCACCATATCATGATGATTCTAATCAGAAATGTCATGATATGATATGATAGGATAGGATAGGATATAATATAACATAACAATATAAACAGTAATAATACCCGATCAAAAAGAAAAAAACAAAATCTGGATGCACATATTAAGTAAATATCTGCCTATGACGTAAAACCAATTAGGGCCATATTTAAAAAGGAAAAACTCACTTCTCCATTAAAAGGGACCAAAACAATTAGATCTGACTAAATTTGTTTAAAAAGGGGTTTATCATCCTTCATTTACACTCATTGTGTGTGCTGTTTCACAACTGTAAAATGCTCAGGGTTTAAATGCCTATTTCAGTTGATTGCAGCAGCTAGATATTATGGTGGATAAAGTTCAGGCTCTGTAGTCAGAAAGACCTGAGTTCAAATTTGGCTTCAGGCACTGGCCATAACCCTGGGCAAATTATTTAACCTCTGTCTGCCTCAGTTTCCTCTACTGTAAAAATGGGGATAATAATAGTATCTTCCTCACAGGGCTACTGTGAGGATCCCATGAGATAATATTGGTAAAATTCTATGGTAGGTGCTTAGTAAATACTTATTCTCCCTCCTCCCGTAGTGTCCTAAACCAGTGGTGTCAAATTCAAATGAAAACAGTTACTAAACCATATTGACTTAGAAAATCACAAATTAATGTTAATGTTTTCTAAGTTCTATTGTATTTTGGGGGCAACTAGGTGGCACAGTAGATAGAGTGCTAGGCCTGGAGTCAGGAGGTCTCATCTTCCTGAGTTCAAATCTGGCCTCAGACACTTACTAGCTGTGTGACCCTAGGCAAGTCTTTCAACCCTGTTTGCCTCAGTTTCCTCATCTGTCAAATGAGCTGGAGAAGGAAATGGCAAACCACTCCAGCATCTTTGCCAAGGAAAGTCCCAAATGGAGCCATGAAGAGTCTGAAATGGCTGGACAACAAATTGTATTTTTATTTATTTTAACTGTTTCCCAATTACATTTTAATCTGGTTTTTTCCACTCAGAGTGCTGCTGGTAGGATGTTTGAAACATCCCTCCTACATCATTACTTTTTTCATGAGGGTGGCCTTTCTCTGGCTGATTTTTAGTTTAGAAAACAGTCGTTGACCCATCCCAACCTCCCAGAGCCCCCCAGTCACCGTGTTACTATATACTCTATAGCTTTTCTGGGCCAGAAGCTGACACACTATTTAATATTTCTCAGTTCTGCCAGGTCTGGCTGATTTTAAAGCAGAGCATCTGTTCCCGAAAGGCATAGGGATGACAGTAGCAATGAGACTCTTTCACTCGAGAATTACCAGTCCAGTTGACAAACCTGGTCCTCCATTGGTAGGAGAGTGTGGCCCTGGTTTTTGTGTGGATTGTAATCGATTTATTACTATTATAGTTCCTTTAGCATGTGAGCTCCTATTGAGTTATTATTTTCATTATCTTATATTATGCTAAATCAGTAGTTATAGTTAACTATTACGTTATGTTACATTATATTGAGTTATATTGAGTGGGTGGTTTGTGAATATAGGGTTCCCCCTACAATGAGTTAGCACAAGTCCTACATCCCAGCTCTGATCTCCCTTGGCTTTTGCCCCCAGTGCCTGGTCCTGCTTGATCCAGATAAGAACCGCCCTGCTTTCCCCACACTGGGCACCCAATTCCACCCAGGATCCACTTTTCCATTTGTGTCCGTCCTCCTTGACCACCCCTATGGGCCGTAGGGGCCACTGCCTTCAACAGATCTCACTAGCCGTGCTTTCTGTCTATCCAGGCCCTTTGTGAGCTGCATTTTGGAATTCTCTGAGCGTGCTCTACCTCCCAGCCAGTCAGCACTTCTGTCAGAAGCAGGGGCCCTCTCCGAAGCCCATGACTAGAGATTCAGTAGCCACCCCCATTTTCCAAATTTTTGATTTAGTTCAGAACATAGAGAGTAAGAATTAAATTGTGAAGTATGTGCCTCTATGGTAGGACCCCCTGCTTCTCCCCAACACCAAGGCTGTGACTTGGGGTACTGCCCTCGTGACCCTGAGATTTGTCCCCTTGGCAACCTAAGTGGCAGACATGGGACATTGTTGCCTTTCCCTACCCGATACTTTGGACTACAGGGGGCTATCTCCAGTCATCCTGATCCATGTCTGGCCACCGGACCCAGATGGCTCCAGAGGAGAAAGTGAGGCTGGTTACTTCGCACAGCCCTGTCTCTCCTAAATCCAATTCACTTGCATGTCACGGCATCACCTTCCTGATGTCTTCAAAAACGAAGGACAAACAAAAACAATAACAACAACAACTTTGGACTACAAACCTCCCTGAGTCTGAGCCTTCAGAAAGGATGCATGACCACTTAGATCAGATGGCCTCTGGAGTTAGACAATCAGTATAGACTTGAGGCAATGGTGTGACCCAAGGGTTAACAAAAGGGCCTCTTTGCCTAAATAACTCTCCACTGCTCTGATCTGCTGCCCCAAATGCCCTCCACTAGTGTCACTCCTTTGGATCAGTCAATAAACATTAATTAGATACCTACAATGACCCAGTAAGCACTGAGGATACAAAAAGAGGTCAAAGATAGACCTTGCCCTCAAGGAGCTTACAATCTAGTGGGGGGGGGAAAACACACAAACAAATATATACAAAGCAACCTGTGTACAGGATAAATAGGAGATAATTAACAGAGGGGTGGGGGAAGACTTCTGTAGAAGGTGGGATTGGGGAGGAAGAGCATTCCAGGCCAGCCAGACCGGCAGAGAGAATGCCTGGGGGAGAAGAAGCAGGGTCTTGTGGCAGGAACAGCCAGGGGGCCCTGTCACTGGCTCCAAGAGAACATGTTGGAGAGAAAGGTGTGAGAAGACTGGAAATGGAAGAGGGCGCCAGTTGTGAGGGGCTTTGAATGCCCGCAGACTATTTTATATTTGATCCTGAAGGCAATAAGAAGTCATCGGGGTTTACTGAGTGGGGCGGGGACATGATTGAGCCCGAGCTTTGGGAAATCACTGTTTTGGTTGAATGGAGGGTGGATTGGAGTGGGGACAGCCTTGAGGCAGGCAGACCCACCCGGAGGCTATTGCAGTAGTCCAGCCATGAAGAGATGAGGGCCTGAGCCAGGGCAGGTGGCATGTCAGAGGAGATAAGGGGGAGTTTTTGAGAGATATTGCAAAGGTGAAAGGAGCAGGCCTCAGTGACAGTTTCCAGAAGAAGTTCCTGGAACAGTGGGGTAATACTATCCCACCTACAATCCACTAACGCATCCACCTTGAATCATTTCTAAATGGGTGGTAGGATCATGCATCTAGATCCCAGGGACCGTGTCATCAGCACCTTCATTTTACCATTGAGGAAACAGAGGCCGGATGAGCCAGACTTACTCAAGACGACCTAGGTAGTAAACATCCAAGGTGGATGTTTACACACCCAATCCTCTTATTCCAGGGCTAGCAAACAGGACCCTCAGGGAGTAGAATACAGGATGGGTCTGTTTTATGTGAGAACATCAAGCAAAGACTGACCACGGGGCATTCCTCTATAGGGTAGAACACATGTGGAATCCTATGTGTGGCCACACAGCCCTGGATAGATTGGTGCCACAAAGGGATTGTGCACATGCCAAGCATGGCGGGAAGGAGTGAGGAAGAGAGAGGAGCCGCGTGACAGAGCTATCTGATATTGTGGAAAGAGCATTGCATTTCAAGGCAGGAGACATGAAATTGAATCCATCCTTGTTGCATGGATGGGACCTTGTCATGGCTCTGACCTGGGCCTCAGTTTCCTTATCTGTAAAATGAAGGGATTGGGCCTGGACTAGATGATCTCCAAAGTTCTTTCCAGTTCTGACATTTTACAGTAATTACAGGCAGGGAATGAGGTCACAAGACAATGGCTTGAGTGTTGGAAGGGACCTTAGAAATCATTAGTCCAACCTCCTCATTTTGCTGATGAGGAAACTGAGTCCCAGGCAAGGAGAACTAGGGTTGGTATTGGAGTAGGAATTCTCTGGGGTCACCATAGACATGTAACCCACAATGTTTCTATCAAATCTGAGACCAAAGGAAGATTTGGATTTCAAGAAAGGATAACAATTCTTTCTAATAAGGCATAGTCTTAATATCAGTGTCCATACTAGCACAGCTAGGTGAGGCAGTGGATAGAGCATTGGCCCTGAAGTCAGGAAGACCTGAGCTCCTATCTGGCATCAGACACTTACTCTGGGCTCTGGGCACATCTAACCTCTATTTTTCCTCAATTTCCTCATTTGTAAAATGGAGATAAGCTCTTCCTTCCCAGGGTTGTTATGAGGCTCAAATGAGATAATAATTGTGAAGCACATAGCATAGTGCCTGGCACGTAGTAAAGTTAGCTTAAAATTTTTTTTCCTATAATTGGATAGCCTGGGTAAATGGTAAATCTCCCTTGCTTAGATTCTCTAATCAGAGAAATTCCAGACATTTCAGGCATTTAAAACTTGAAATTAATTTACCCCCAAACCATTTTACTTGTTTTGACTAGAGAAACATGATAAGAAATGGTTATTCCACCAGGAGGGGACATTTTCTTTCTCTTTTGTAGAGTAAATATGCATTTTTTAAAAATTGTAAATAATTTAGAGGCTGTGATGTTGTGAATGTATCTCATATTACATATGTATGTGTTTTCTCTGCCATTAGAAGGTGAGCTCATTGGTTCTTTCTTTTTGTTTTATTGAGGACCCATTAACACTGGCCTCCTGGCTCTCCCTCCTTGATCTTCCAACCCCAGGCATTTTCACTGGCTGACACCATGACTGGAATGCACTCACTCTTCATCTCTGCCTTCTGGCTTCTCGGTTTCCTCCAAGTTTCAGCTAAAATTCCATCTTCTTCTGCCTTTCCTGTTCCCCTTTAATCCTTAGTACCCTCCTTCTAATGACTAGTTTTAATTTATCCTACCTATCTCTTGTTTGTATGTAATTGTTTGCATGTTGACTCCCTCATTAGACTATGAGCTTCCTGAGAGCAGGGACTTTTTTTCCCCTTTCTTTGTATTCTCATTGTTTAGCACGATGTCTGGCATATTAGTAAATGTTTAATGAATACTCCTTAATTGATCAAATAATTAAATAATTTGCCCAAGGTCACAGAGGTAGTAAATAGCAGAGTAGGACTTGAAACCAGGTCTTTGATTCCAAGCCAATGGTCTTTCCACTGTGGTGATAAGAGAAAGGTGTTGAGAAAGAAGGGTGAGAGTGAACTAGCCAATGTTGCTCCTGGCAATATAGAATGTAATCCCTCAAGGGCAGAGATGATTTAATTTCTTTTTTTTTTTTAAATCCTCAGGGTCCTCAACTGAGACATAGTAAAACTGTGATGGTCCACTAGAGTTTTCTGGTTTCTTCCTCTTTGGAGCAAGTTCCATGGATCAAAGGGTAGCCTTGCACATAGTTGGTGTTTAATAAATGTTCATTGAATTCAGTTGTTGGAGAAAACAGGGTACTCAACTACTGTGTCAGAACATTTGTGCAATTACTTCCAAATTTACTCTTATCCCCAGCCATTGCTTATATTCAATCCAATACAACAGACATTTATTAAGCACCGACTGTGTGCAAACCCTTGTGTTTAGAGTTCAAGAGAAGCCTGATCTCCCTAGAAAAAAGAGACTTCCATGAAAATTAGAAATAAAAAGAAGAGGAAAGGAGAAAGAAGGACTAAATGAAGTCTCTGTGAAGGCACTCTAACATGGCACTATGGAAAAACAACAACAACAACAAACAATAGCCCTAGAGGTGAATTGGAACCCATAAGTGACTTAGTCTTTCTGGGCCTCAATTTCCTCATCTGTAAAATGAGAGAGATGTCCTCTAAGGCCCCTTCCAGTTTTGGGTGTAAGATTCTATGAACACGTATGAGTGCACTGATTGTTTCCCATTAGGCTTTTGGCTCCCTAGTGCCTGTTTGTTTTCTCAAGGTTCTACCCAACCGTGCTGGCCTATTAGAGCTCTTTCTTCTTCTTCTTCTTCTTCTTCTTCTTCTTCTTCTTCTTCTTCTTCTTCTTCTTCTTTCCCATGGGCCAAAGGGCAGCTTTGCCTTTGTTGCTCCTTGCCTTTCCGGCTTTCATTTCTCCACATCCGTTTTCTTGTGCCACAGGCACCATGACTTAAAAAGATATAATTCAGCCTTCCTTTTCTTCTTCATGCTCACTGTTGGGATAATGTTTGTGTCCCAATAGACTTTATAGAATTTATTTACCATTTTCTTTGGGTCAGTGGGAAAGGACTTACACTTAGTGATTTTGGCCAAGATTCAGTTCTGCCTGAAAAAGGAACATGGATTTAACATGTTATATAATCACTTTCAAACCCACTCTGGGAAATGCTCCAAGACCAGTGTGTCAGTTTCTATTGTGCACAAGTCCGAACACAACCTTTATGGGAAGCGCTGCTTCATAGGGTTGGGTGGGGAGATGCTGGGAGAGACAGCTCAAACTAGCATTTAATTGTAGGCTGGTTTCATTAGGATGGCACTTAAGCTTAAAGGCAACGCTTATCTTATTGTGAAATCCCCCTGCCGTGGGCAATCCTTGTTCAGGACCCGGATGGAGTGCATCCTCCCTGAACACTGGATGATGTCTTATGAAACCATTGTCCAATAGTACAAAAGACTGGATATGGAAGAGTCTAGTTCTACCATTCCTAGAATTACAGATCTCTGGGTTGTAAGGAACCTCAGAGGGTACCTACTCTAACCCATGCTCAACAACAATCCCTCTAAAACATGTTTTGCAAATAATCATTCAACTTCTGTTTGAAGACCTCCAGGCATGGGGAACTTATTACTTCTCAAGGCAGCCCATTCTGCTTTGGTATTTCCTAATCATTAGGATGATTTCCCCTTCATTTCCCCTTGCCAACAATCCTACATGTCTCTTTGCAAATCCCTCTTGCCATAAATCTTCCATGAAAGACCTATTTTACCACTGGGAAAATGACCAATTAGTGTCCCATGCCATGGGCATACTTCATGGTGTTTCCAATGTTGTGGCAGGCTAGTACATGTGTAGAGTACATCTGATGCTATTCCCCACATGGAAGAGGCTGGGGAATCTGCTTCCAGGAGAGTTGTGGTGACATGTAATGGAAGCACCTTGGAGGGACTTTGAAGCATGCATAGGGATTCTGTAATTGGTTCCAGTCTGTCAATCACATGATGAATGTCAGTCCCTTTGACTAGCAGTTCTGGAACTGCCAAGGAAAGTCCCCTTGGAACTCCCTTCAGAGGTCTTAGTTGGTCTCTACCCTTGCCTCTTGGTGTTTCTTTACTCTTGGTCTGCTACCACTACTGATGGAGGTGGTGGAGAGACAATGCTGCCTTCTTTCTCTGGGTCCTGTGTGGGATCTTATGTAGCCCTGTGAAAACAGACCCCAGTCCTTTGCTTTAGTGTTGTTTTTTTGTTTTTTTTTGGTGAAGCAGATTAATCTGGAGCCCTGACTTGGTGAGTTTTGAAAGATCAGGTCAGTTTTGAAAGCCTCAAAGAGTCTGGGAATCCAGTGGTCATAGGTTTGTAGACTTATTGACATTTGTTATACCTTTAAGAAATGTGGTTAAAAGTGAAAATCTGAAAGTAACTGAAAATTGCAACATAACATAAAGTGATTATTTTTCAAATAGATTTGGTAATTTATTTTATGAGTTTAAATTTCAGTCTTCTGTCATACATCTTCAAATGTGAGTGTCCACGTATTTGATTGATGTATTCTGTAAGACTCAGTGAATTGAGAGTCATATCCCTTTTCTGATTTGTATTATCTCTGTAACCTTAGGAAAACTGGTTTACCTCTTTTGACTTCAGTTTCTTAAACTGTGAAATGAGGGGGTTGGACTGAAGTGACCCTGAGGTCCCTTCCAATTCTAGATCTATAAGCTATGACTCCAAAGAAATACTTTTAGTATCTGTTAATTGAGAAAATGGGGTAGCCAGGTGGCGCCATAGTGGATAGAACGCTAAACCTGGAGTCAGGAGGACTCATCTTCCTGAATTCAAATCTGGCCTCAGACACTTACTAGCTGTGTGACCCTGGGCAAGTCACTTCCCCCTGTTTGCCTCAGTTTCCTCATCTGTCAAATGAGCTGGAGAAGGAAACAGCAATCCACTCCAGTACCTTTGCCAAGAAAACCCCAAATGGGGTCAGAAAGTATTGGACATGACTGAAAGAACTGAACAACAATTGAGAAAATATATGATAAGAAGCTTCGTGAGTTAAGTAATGAGTCTATAATTTATTAATCACAATGATGTTATAGTATAGCGAGGTACTGCAATGGAGACAGAGCATTGACTCTGGAGTCTGGAGAACCTAAGTTCAAATCCTGCCTCATACACTTACTAGCAGTGTGACCCTGGGCAAGTCACTTTACCTTTATCTGCCTCAATTTGCTCAACTGTAGAAAATGAGGATCAAAGTGGCATTTATCTCCCAGAGTTTTAGTAAGGATCAAATGAGATAATATTTGTAAAGAGTTTATCAGTGTTTGCCACATAGCAGGTGTTTATCAAATGACTATTTCCTTATATCCTGAGGTGAATATAGGATGGACTTGGTCAACCAAAGGCATGCATATTTGCTTATTTATTACACCAAGTTGTCAAGAGAGCTGGCTGGTCATCCATAGCTTTCAGGGGTTGGAAGTCTGATTGGGGTAATGAGCACCTCAATCTAAGATCTAGTCACGTAACAAGCAGCTTATTTTTTTGCATTTAGATTTCAATGCAACAAATCCAGAATGGAGGGGCATATTTGCAGACCTCTTGCAATAACACTATACCCCTTACGGTCTTGAAGATCACAAACTGGGAGCTGCCAGTGAAATAGAGTCGTCATGAGTCACTTTCCTTCTTTGGGAAGAAAGTGGGGCAGTTAATCATCAGTTACGTGAAAGAGTAGGAGTGTTGATTGAGTCCATCAATTAGTCACCCCCACCTCAAAGTCACTATCAGAATAGTCTTGATAGTGTTATCAACATCTCAATGGATGAATTAATTAATCAATTAATCAGAGGCATTAAATTAATGTATGCCCCACTATGCCCTGTGGACCTTCTATAGACTAGCCAGATAGTTCAGAATTTAGCATTTGTGTATCTGGCAGCTTAGAGGGGAGAGTAGTTCTAGCCAAGTTTCTGAAAGGGAATTGTTTGGCAGAAAAGAGAGGAGTGGATCCTCTGCCTCCCCCTTCCCCCTTTGATGAGAAAGACAACCTTGTGAACTTTGGAGGGGCAGAAGATTTGGACTTCTCATTACTATCCTAGCAGCATCCTAGGAGTGACAGCCTTGGAGATGGTGCCTGTATCAGGAGCTAAGAACAAATTGGACACAGTGAGGAAAGATAGCTTCATAATTCTCTAAAGAGCTTCCCCCAAAAGATACACCTACTTAAGATGCCTAAAGGAACTATCTTGAGAACTCCAGAAAAAGCACTTCCAGGAGCTATGAGTTACCCCCTGTTTTTCACATCATGTGCACTAAGCCTGAGTCTGCTTTCCCCTGGACCTCTCTTATGGGTGAGTATGTCTCTAATGTAGGGGGAATTTTTATACCAGCTACTTTTACCACACTACTTTAGTAAATAACCATTTCTAATTAAGTTTGGTAGACTAAGTGATATTATCTCACAGGTGTGTGTGTGTGTGTGTGTGTACATGGAAGCACACCAGTGGGGGTTTGTGAGCTATAGTCCTAGAAAACTACCTTCCAGATGCTCAGGGCCTCCTAGAACCCAGAAGGGACAATTAGGCAGTTTTTAGACACTCTCCAGTGCAAATGGCAGTTTCAGATAGTGGCTCCAAAGCATGAGTTACATATGGTTTCCCTGAAAATGCAAAAATCTATAATTTATTGATCTGGAGAAATTCTATTTAGGCGGCTTTTGTACTTATACCTCATTGGGACCTCAGTAGGGTACTACACCTGGGGCCATGACAGTTGTCTTGCCACTTGCTGGACTCCAATGACTCTGGAGGAGTGAGGCTGATGTGAGGCACAGCTCTGCCTCACTTAAATCTAATTCACTTTGCAAGTCAAGACATTGCCCTCCTGATGCCACTGGTCCTCTTTAAGAAGGAAGGACCAATAACAAACACCCTCAGGGGCCTCTACCCCTCTGATTAGAAGGCTGGAGTGAAGAACAAAAACCTCCCAAAGTCTCCATTTCAAGAGGGTTTAGAGGGCTCACAACTCAAACATTTCCAACCAACTACACTCTTGGATTCAACTCTGCCATCATCATGCCTCTGCCAGGTACCTCTCCCCTTCCCCCTTTTCAGCTTCCTTTTTCCCCCTATTTTAAAAAATTTTAATTTATGGAATAAAATAAGCATTTCCTTAACACAGTATAATGAAAAAAAGATGATTGCACATGAAATTGCAAATCTATGATGCACAACTTGCTATTCCTTTTAGATATATAACAAATTTATCATGTGCTTTTATTTCTTTTCTTTCTCTTTTTTTTCTTTCCTCTCTGCCTTGTCCCCACCCACCCTAGAGATGGCTAACCATTAAACACCAATAGGTATATATATGTAAAGCTATTCTATACATACTTCTATTTATCAGTTCTTTCTCTGGATACAGATAATGTCTTTCTTCATATATCTTTTATAGTTAATTTAGATATTTATAATAGTAAAAATGATTTAGTCATGAGGAACTATACAAACAAAATTCTATAAAAAAACTTTTTATACAAATAAAATCAGATTTAAATAATTGGAGAAATATTAATTGTTCATGGGTAAACAGGGCCAATGTAAGAAAAGTGACAATTTTATCTAAACTAATTTGTATGTTAAACACCATCCCAATTAAATTATGAAAAAACTTATTTTACCGAATTAGAAAAATTAATAACAAAATTAATTTGGAAGAGCAAAAAGGCAGCTTCCTTTTAGGTGTTGCCTCCCTCCCTTAGATTGTAAACTCCTTGACATCATTGACTGTCTTTCTTTTTAAAACGATTATTCCCAGTACTTAGCACAATGTCTGGCCTATAGAACATGCTTAATAAATGTTTGTTGAATTGAATTCAATTGAACTGAATTGAAAAAAAAATACCTTTTTCTTTCTGCTTATCTGCTGCTTTTGTTTCTTTAAAAAGTATCTACTCATGACCACCTTCTAGTTTATAGAAGGTCCTTAGGGCCTGGTGGGACATATATTAAGTTAATGCCTTTGATTAATTGATTGACTTACTCATTGAAATATTGATAAAGCCTAGAAAGATTCAATGAAAATGTTTATCTGCTAGGAAAAAAGAAGTAAAATTCATTTCTAATATGTTTGGCCTGCAAAATTCAAATTTGCCATCATCAACATAGTGCCTATTACTCTTAAGAGAATAATACTTTTCATTCATTTTCTTACCTGATTTATTTATCCCACACTTTACAGTTGAGGTAACTGAGGCACAGTTACGACAATTCCTTAGGTTATAGACAGGAAGTTTTTGGCAACAAGATTCAGATCCAGATTCCTCTTGACGCAATGTCTCCATCATGTTCAAGGGAAAGAACTGAACATTCTTTTTTTCTGAGTAAGTGGCAATGTGATACGAATAATGGAATGTGCACAGGAATAGAAGTCAAAAACATAATTAAAAAAAACAACAATAATAGCTAGCACCTGTACGTGCCAGGCACTGTGCTAAGTGCTTTAAAAATATTATCTCATTTGATTCTCTCAACAAACTTGGGAAGTAAGTGCTATTGTTATTCCTGTTTTACAATTGAGGAAACCGAGGCAGACAGAAGTGAAGAGCCTTGCCCAGGGTCACTCGGCTGGTGGCTGGGGCCAGATTTGAATGGAAGTCTTCCTGACTCCAGGTCTAGTTGCCTCTGAAAACCCCTCAATTTGAATGCCACCAGTACTAATTACTAACAGACTCCAGATCCAGTGTGTTTTCATTTATACGAAAGCTTCTCCTTTATGACCCTACGAATCACTTAACCCCTCTGAACCTTAGTTTTCTAATTAGAAAATGAGGATGTTGAACTAAAGAATCCTTAATGTCTCTTCTGACTCTATGTGGTATGCAAATGTTATTGGGAAATTCTTGTTGGGGAAATTATAGAATTCTGGGCTCCTGTGTCTTGACTATTACATAATATTTAATGATTGTGGTGGGTTTTCTTTCTTTTTTTTTTAAATTTCTTTTATATGATCATAATTTTCCCCAGCATCCTTCCCCTTCTTCCTCCCAGAGGGCCAACTCATATAACAAATAATTTTAAAAAACAAAAAAGCTCCCCAAATAGGGGAAAAATTAGAAAACCAATAAATACAGCCAAAAAGTCCAAAAATATGTTCAATGTCCACATTTATGGACCTCCCACTGCAGCAAAAGGTTTGGGATGGGAGTGTCTTCAAAAATCTCTTCTTTCAAGCCATGTCTGTTCTGTGTAATTTTGCAACATTCGCTTTTGACCATTTTGTTATTGTTTTCTCCATTTACATTGTTGGCTGAACTGCACCCCCTTTCTTTTCTGCTCCAAATGGGAAAAAGAAAGAAATTGTATAGGTGACAATGGAGTTTGGTCAGTAAAGTAGGACAGAGATTGAATTTGGGAAGATAAATTGGGCAAAAATGTTGGGGAATTTGTGGAAAATTTGAAGACCAATCTCCAGACCAGATTCTATGTCTGTGCTGGAAGAGAACTAGGATCTAGGACAACTAAGCAGACTATAAGATGATTGAGGAAGACCACAGAGGAGGAGGGAGGGAAGGGAATGCCTCCTATGTGCGAGGTACCGTGCTAAGCATTTACAAATATTACCTCATTTGATTTTCACAACAACCTCAAAAGGTAGGTATATTATCATTCCATTTGAGGAAACTGGGGTTAAGTGACTCACCCAGAGTCCCATAGCTAGTCAATGTCTGAGGTTAGATTTGAACTGGGTCCTTCCTAACTCCAGGTCTAGCATTCTATATACTACCTCACCTAGCTGCCTTATTATAAGGATTATTAGAGAGTAGAACCCAAAGAGACAGAGACAAGAAGACTAAGGAGAAGGTAGTTGGCAAGACAAGGCAAGATAAGAAAAGGCAGGTGGAACACTTAGAGGGATAAGCAAACTGATAGGTTATTGGGGATTGGGGGAAAATAGGTGAAACAGACAAGGGACTGGAGCAAGGATAAAGGGAGGATGGTTGTGGTTGTGCCTGTGGAATTGTTGAGACAGTGGAAAGGAATTTGACTGGGACTGTCAAGTTATTAGGAGGTAATAATTGACTATAAAAGTTTTAGCCAGGTATTTAGAGTTGAGGTGTAGACAGCCACAAGTGGTTCGAAGAAACAAGGCTGAAAATCACAAATTCAAACATTATGGAGACTAGGGGAAATTGTGTAATGCTCACATGCAGGGTGCCATGTTTATTATTCTGCAACAGTCAAGTAATGGTTATCTGTGTTCCAAGTCTAGACTGTTTCGGGAAAGGGTCAGGAACACAGAGAAAAGGAAGGATTCCTAAGGGAAAAATGATCAAAGCTTTGATGGGGAAAAAGGGACCTGAGGTAGAAGTGGGAGACTTGATTTTGTTAGGATGATGTAGAATGGAAGAGTGTAATAAGAGAAAAGGAAGGAAAAGGATAGCTGCATAATTGGAGTTTAAAAACAGCCTTGCCATTCTTCCTGAAGAAGAGGGGGATAGATGCTCTAGTGAAGGGAAGATACTGCTTTTTTTTCCCAAAGAAAAGAATGTTCCAGTAGATGGATAGTAACTATCAGGTGAGATCATCCAGGAACGGTTAGAGGAAGGAGGCAATGGAAGTAGCTGGTGATGCTTTGCTCAAGCATCCTGAGGCAACTATTTGTTTACCTCATAACAACAATAGAGAAGTTCAGTGTCTTCCCAAGGCATGAATGGTTCCAACAATATATAATAAATTGTTTCCTGAGACATCAAAATGGATGACAACTACTCACTACATGGATGTAAATGATTCTTCTAGGAGGAACCTTCAAATTATTGTCAGTAATTATCATTAAGTCGTAGGCAAAAAAAACTAGAGAGCACAGGGGCAAAGGTTGTGTATCCCTCATTGTTGCCTCTGGAGGAATGCAGAAGAGGAATGAACAGCTGTCTAGGAAGGTGGTATCTGAGAAAGGGATTTGGATTTCTGAGCTACCACTGATAATATAGGGTTGAAAGACAAGACAGAAGGTTAATGGGGTCTGTTGGGGTGCTTATTGTCACAAATACAAAGTCACATCTATCTCAAGTTGAGGGATCTCTATTCAATTCCCAACTGATATGTCATATTCACTCCTTTATATAATACATATAGATGTAGATAAAGAATAAAATACAGGCTGAATGAGATCTCAAACTATTATAAAGTGGTAATTATCAGAACTATCTGGTACTGGCTAAGAAATAGAGTGGCAGATCCGTGGAATAGATTAGATACAAAAGATTCAGTAACAAATGATGTAGTAATCTAGTATTTGGTGAACCCAAAGATCCCAGCCTCTGGGATAAGAACTCACTATCTGACAAAAAATGCTGGGAAAACTGGAAAACAGAATGGCAGAAGTGAGAAAAACCAACATTTTACTCTGCATACCAAGGTAAGATCAAAATGAGTACATGATTTAAACATAAAAGGTGATACCATAAACAAATTAGAAAAAACAAGGAATAGTTTACCTGTCAGATCTATGGAGAAGCAAAGAATTTATGGCCAAACAAGAGATACAGAGGATTCCTCGACATGACACAGATAGTTTTGCTTCATGTTAAATGTAAAAAGATTTTGCACAAGCAAAATCAATACAAGCAAGATTAAAAGGAAAGCAAAAAGCTGGGAAACAATTTTTACAGCCAGTGTCTCTGATAAAGGCCTTATTCCTCAAAAATATAGAGAACTGAGTCAAAGTTATAAGAATAGAAGCCATTCCCCAATTGATAAATGGCCAAAGGATATAAAAGGCAGTTTTCAGATGAAGTCAAAGCTATCTATAGTCATATGAAAAAATGCTCTAAATCACAACTGATTAGAGAAATGCAATTTAAAATAACTCTGAGGTACCACATCACACCTATCAGATTGGCTAATATGACAGAAAAGTAAAATAATTAATGTTGTAGGGGATGTGGGAAAATTGGGACGCTAATGCACTGTTGGTGGAGTTGTGTACTGATCCAACCCTTCTGGAGAGCAATTTGGAACTATGCCCGAAGGGCTATAAAACCGTGCATACTTTTTTGATCCAGGAATATCATTACTATTTCTGTATCTCAAAGAGATAAAAAAAGGGGGGGGAGGATTAATTGGGGAATGGTTGAACAAGTTTTGATATATGCTTGTAATGGGATATTACTGTGATATAAGAAATGATGAGCAGATGGATTTCAGAATATCCTGGAAAAACTTCTATGAACTGATGCAAAGTGAAGTGTGCAGAACCAGGAGTACACTGTACACAGCAACAGCAATACTGTATGATGATCACCAGTGAATGATTTAGCTGTTCTCAGCAATACAATGATCCAAGACATTTCCAAAGGACTGCTGATGAAAAACGCTATGCCTCTGCAGAGAAAGAACTAATGAAATCTGAATACAGATAGAAGCACGCTATTTTTCACTTTCTGTATTTTTGGTGTGTTTTTCCCCTTTTTGGGTATGTGTCTTCTTTCGCAACATGACTAATATGGTAATATGTTTTGTGTGATTAAACTTGTATGGCCTATATCAAATTGCTTACTGTCTCAGAGAGGGGGAAGTGAGGGAGGGAGAGAAAATTTGGACCTCAATGTTAAAACGATGAATGTTAAAAATTTTCTTTACATGTAATTGGGGAAAATAGTATATTGGTTTTTTTTAAAGAATAAAATATGGGTCAGGTAGGTGATGCAGTGGATGGAGCACTGGGCTTGAAGTCAGGAAGACTCATCTTCCTGAGTTCAAATCTGACCTCAGACACTTAATAGCTGTATGACCCTGGGCAAGTCACTTAACCTCATTTGTCTCAGCTCTTCATATGTAAAATGAGCTGGAGAAGAAAATGGCTAACTACTCTAGTATCTTTGCCAAGAAAACCCCAAATGGAGTCATGAAGAGTTGGACATGATTGAACAACAATAGAATAAAATGTAGATAAGAAAATAAAGTAAAATATAGATAAACTATTAAAATTTGCAGTGTGTGATTACAGGATTAAGCAGCACATTTCCCCAACCTCTTTAAGACTATCTCAACAAACCATGAGACCCTTAAAACAGCAATACAAAATTCTCTGTAACATAAAATTCTACCACTGATTTCCTGTAACATAGGTTGTGGCTTATATCGAAAGGACTCAGATATCATATGACTCCTCAGTAACAGTTGAAAGAAATGGAAGTTTAATCACAGATGGGAAACTATTCCTTGATGAATATCAAGCCAGAACAAGAACAAAAAGCCACAAATTGGACAGCAGACTACCAAGTAGGAAACACGTTAGCCTCTCTGCTGCGGGAGAGGCATTTGAGTCCCTGAGCAAAGGGACTCCTAAGGGGATATGTGCCAGGGTTCTCTAATGCCCGACGAGGCTAGCAGCAGCAATAGAAGTGGGGGCCGCTGCAGCAGTGAGTTGCTTTTGGGCACAAACTCCCCACAGTATCAGCTCATTCCCTGGCAAATCTCTATTCCAATTCAAAAGGAAATGTGTTGAAAATATGATCTGCAAGTAGATAATCCAGGGTATTGTTAAATTATCAAAAGTTCTTCCTCTCACAAACACTGTCCCAACCTCAGCTTTTTGCTGAGGAAAAACTATTCATTCCTTATTTGGGTTTGGCTCCCACTCTCAGTCCTCCTCCATGCCCTCCTAGTCGAGGCCTAGAGGAGATAAGTTGCTGGGAGCCTCTAAGAATCCTGCCAATTCCCATTTCTTTCTCATTCCCAGCTGGACACTGACCCACATATCCTCACCCCCTCAGAGTGAATCCAAAACCTTGTGCCATCCCCTCCAGTGTTACCTCTCAATATGGATGAGCACTTGGAATCACGTCACTTGGATAAGCAATGAATCAGCACCTTCAAACCCTTTGGTAAAATGGAGGACATCTGGGCCTTACCATCTGTCTTGAATCCACCACTCCTTCTCCCAGACCTCCAGCTATTGCAATTAGACAATATATCCTAAGGACCCTTGAGGTTTGTCATCCATACTGCCACCAAACACTGAAGACTACCTTTCCTCTACTATCTTACCTGTACTGACTTTCTATCTGCTCCATAGTGGAACCCTCCTACATGTGTTGTTTCACCCAACTAGAACGTGAGATCCTTGAGAGTAGTAAATGCCTTTCCTTTCTGTTTGTATCTCTGCTGTTTATCACAGTGTTTTGCATATAGTATGCACTTAGTAAATGTTTTTTCATTCATTCATCCACCCAACCATCCATCCATCCATGCATGCATCCATCCATTCATTCTTGGTTGGGTATGTCTATGTATATCTGATGAAATGATCAGTCATCACTAAGATATGGCTTATATTCTTGCTATCTTTTGCCAGGGAAAGAAAGTCAATGCAGACAAGTTCTAAAGATGTGTTAGTGTTTATGTGCTTCTAATATACAGCATGAGTCGGTAGCATTCATCACCTCTCAAATGCCTTAATGACATCTGCTGCCGTCTTGGGCCAATAAAATCTGTTTCTTACTAGCTCTGGGGCTCCCATATGCCCAAAGCCATCATGTGGTGCTTTCGTATTCATACAGCCATATGCACTGGGAGGTAGCAACTGCTTCCTGCACCATATGTGAGACTGATTACTATCCATCATAGTTCTCTGTTGAGTATCTCCAGCTTCTCCCATGATCACAACAGTCAAGGTACTTTCTAGAGAATGGACCTTAGTCCATTAGTTTCCCTTCCTTGCTTCTTCCCTCATACTATTTCTCACAAGTGCCTCAGAATCTGCTCTCACCACTAGTCATTCATGGACACCTGAAGCTCTTCACATGCTTCCTGGTTAGAGTTCCAAATCCTTAACTGCACTTGCACTTGATTGTGTCAATATAGTTTTCATTCCTTCCGTTGGTATTGCATGGTCCTTAGGATAGGCCATTTTTGTCCAGATTAGTCTTCCACGTAGTAGCATATACTAAATTCATAAAGGCTTATTGCTGCTGTCCATCGCTGGCAAGTAGCACCTAACTTGTAACTGGAAAACACATAAACCGGTGAACTGTTGTCGGCCCACACTTGAAATTTAGCTTCTGTACAGTCTTTGAACTTCCCAGTGACATGCCACTTAAAAGCCAAGAAATCTAGTTTGCATATGGGGTGTGGGTGTCATTGTCACTAAGTCATTTGCTGACACATATGATGGGTTTCTAGTGAACATCACTGTCTTGGTATAGGACAGTTTCCAAGCCCTCCAGGCTAACATCAACATGCAGGCCAAACAGCTTGCCCAGATCTTCGCAGGCCAACACTGATGCATGAGTGTGGCAGTTGACCAAGTCTTTGAAAACTTGGTCACATTTGCTTACCCATCAATCTCAAAATGGCTTTGCAGAGTTTAGAGTCCCTGAGCTCTGTTTGCACTTTCCACTTCCGATACTCTTCAATCATGTATCCATGAGTGAGTTCATTCAGTGTTTCAGCAGCGACATCACAGTGTTGAGCAAATTTACAATAGTCTTCAAATCCTAGAAAAGTCCTTAAATCTCAAAGGTTCTTTAGATGTGGCTGATTACAGAGTATCTTCTCTGGGGTTGGAACTCATGGTTTTCTGTGACACTGTGACCCGCATTATTGACAAAGACTATACCCAACTGGCACTGGGCATTTGATAGCTTTTGGCAACTTTCTCTAGCTGATGCAACATTTTCATAATTCTCTGCATGTTCTTTCAGAGTCTCTCAAAAGAAAATGAGGCCCTCTTAGTATACTAACACATCATGTAATTCATATCTCCTCTATCAGCCACTGGAAATTGGCAAGTGCCCCTCAGATGCCTTGGGGCATATACTTGACCTGGTAAGATCCAGTTGGGTAGATGAAATCAATCTTCTTTTTGTCTTCCTCTGCTACAGGGATCTGATAGTATCCATTGTGTAAATCCAACACTAAGAATCACATTGCCCAGAGCACCTCAGACTCTTTGTGTGGTGTATTGATCTGTTTTTCCTCTGTTGCTCAAGATCTCATGATCTATATTATTTCATATCTTCTCGTTTTTCTATTCCAATGGTGTAGGTGATGCATATGGGCTCCTAGAGCCTGTGATGATGCTGTTAGCCAGCAATTCTTTTAGTGAACATCTGAGGTCTTCCATCATAGATAAGAGAATCTTCCTAGATCATCCCTGGAACTGTCAGGGATCAGTGAAGTTGACTGTGTAAATAGCTCATCCCACATTCCATTCATACAATGAGTATGTCCCTGCCCTCAGGCCAAGGCTCTGCCTCAATGAATCCATCCAGTTTTCTGGTATTAAAGAGCCAAATTTCTCAGTATCCACTTCCGAGTTTGGAGAGCCAGTGCTTTCATGCTCTTACTCACCTCTATCCTACTAGAGTAATCAAAGTGTGTAGGTCTTGAGTCCCAGCTTTTAATTTGAAGTTTCCTGCTAGTATTTTAAAGAGATCAGAGTTGGTTCCAATCAGTGTTGACCTTCCAGTAATAGTTGGTGGATCCAGACATAGCATAGTCATGGTGTCCACCTTTCTGTGGACACTAACAATTACCTAGAATCACAGAATTTGAGAGTGGGCAGGGACTCCGGCAGCCATCGAGCCCAGCCCATATACAAAAGGAGTTGCCACTAAAATATAACCAGTTGTTATTGTTATTCAGTGCTAATTGAAGACCTCCAAGAAGAAGGAAACCATCTCTACTCAAGGTGGCCTATTTCACTTTTGGACAGCTCTCATTGTTAAGAAGATTTTCCTGACATTGATGAAATTGTCCTCTTCTACCCATTGTTCTTGATTCTGCTCTCTAGGAACAAACATCATAAGTGCAATTCCTGCTCCATATGACAATCCTTCAAAATACCTGAAGGCAGTTATCGTGTTCCCCTGAGACCCTTCTTCTTGAGCACTCAGCATCGTGCCTGGCATGTAGTAGGCAACTAATCAGGTTAATCAAGATGGCAGAGCGCTATCACTTCATTTCTGGAAGCTCCACTCCTCTTGATGCAGCCTAAGATCACATGTATTGTTTTGGCTACCAGTCACACTGCTGACTTCTATTAAGCTTAAATTCCACTGAAACCCCCAGATTTTTTTAGAACTGCTATTTAGTGATACTTCCCCGATTATATTCTTATAAAGCTTATTTTTTGTAGGCACGTGTGAAACTTTACAATTATCCCAATTGCGCTTCATATTTTTATTTTATAAATGTTCATTAAGGTATTTGTTATGTAACCTAAATTTCCTTCTGTGTCCATCTCCCTTTTACTTCTTATAGAAGCACCCCATATGACAAAGACTATCTTTAAAGAAAAAATGAGTAAGAATAAAAAAAATTAGCAAAACTGATAAATATATTTTAAAAAATCTGAAAATATAAGTAATGTTCTATATCAAGTGGACCTCCCATCTATAAATGAGTAATGGGAGGTCTTTTTATATCTCTTCTTTGGATTCAGGCTTTTTCTTTGTAATTTTCTAAAACTCTCAATTGTTTTGTGGTTGTTCTCTCTATTTAAATCACTATAATCATTGGGTATATTACTTCACTCTGCATCAGTTCAAGTCTTTCCATGCTTCTCTGTATTTATCATATTTATCATCTCTTGCAGCACAGTAATATTCCATTGCATTCATGTACCACATTTTATTTAGCCACAGTTCCACCAATTATGTAGTAGTGTGATTGTCTTTTACAACTTCTTCCACATTGACTCTTCTCATGTTTTGTCCGCTTTGACAATTTACTGGGTTGAAGGTGAAGCCTCAGGGTTGTTTTGATTTGCTTTTCTCTTATTAGTATTTTGGAGGATTCTTTCATACGGTTATTAACAGTTTGCAATTCTTCTGGGAGCTGTTTGTTCATATTCTTTGATAATTTATCTATATTCGGGGATGGCTTTTTGTCTTAAAAGCATTTCATATTTATTAGATTCAAACCAGTACTATGCAACAACTGTAAATACATTTTTTTTTTGGAAATTGATTATTATCCAATGCATTTTTTCCATCCCAGCTTTGCATTATATGCAAATTAATAAGAATATTATCTTTGCCTTCGTCTGAGTCATTGATAAAAATATTAAATAGCACAAGGCTGAGTACAGATCTCTGGGGTACTCTACTAGAGACCTCCTGCCATTCTGATATTGAACTATTAACATCTACACTGAATCTGGTCATTTAAACAATTCTGAATCCTTTTAATTATACTGTCATCTGGTCCACATCTCTCCATTTTCTACAGAAGAAAAATATGAGATAATATGTCAAAAGTTTTGTGAAAATCTTGGTAAATTGTCTCCACTTCATGTCTTTCAATTTCTATTTTGCTAGTTCTATAAAAAAATGAAGTAGGATTAGTTTGGGATGAGCTTTTCTTGATATAACCATGTTGGTTCCTTTTAATCACTGGTATTGCCTCAGTCAACTGAGACCTGGGAAAGACCTTAATTAGAAAAGCCAAGGTCACCCACTGTATCCCGGACCATTGCCAGCTGTGTTGACCTTTCATCTTGCCATTGGACTTTGATGACTCTGGAAGAGAGCGTGAGGCTGATGACTTTGTCCAGCTCTGCCTCACTTAAATCCAATTCATGGAAAGTCATGATATTTTCCTAATGGTGTCACTGGTCCTCTTCCAGATGAAGAATAAACAATGACAGGCTTCCAACCATCATTTTAATGATTTATTTTAGAATTTCCCCAGCAATCAAAGTCAAGCTCCCCGGCCTATCATCTGCAAACTTGGTCCCTTTCTTTTTGTTTTGAAAATTGGAATCTTTCCCCTTTCTTTGATTTTATACCATCTCTTCTACTTTTCATGATCTCTTAAATATTACAGGCAGTGGCTCAGCACTCCCACTGGAGAAAGGTGTTCATCTGGGGCTAGTGACTTGAATTCATCAAGAGCAACCACATGTTCTCTCACTGATTCCTTACTTATCTTGGGTATCAATTCCCTCTTAGTGATTTTTGTTCTGTGATTCCCAGTGCAGAAGTCATTCTCCTTGGTGGAGAAAGCAGAAGCGAGCCGAGGATTGAACAGCCCTACTTCTCTCTGTTGTCAGTTATCATTGTCCTCTGCACTCAGGGTGAAGGTCCTATCCTTTTCATGACCTTCCACTTTCTATCAATATAACTGTTAAGAACAAAAAAATCATTTTTTTGTTCTTAACTTCTTTTGCAGCCTTAGGTCAATCTGAACTGTAGCATATAATAGTTGACTTTAAGTATTTTAAGTCATACTCAGAAGAGGATGTGACAACTGGCTTTAAATATTTGAAGTTAGTTCAAATACTTGAAATCAGCTATCATGTCTTTTTCTGAGTCTTCTGAAAGATAAATGTTCCCACATCTGCTCCATCTCTTGAAACCCGTAACTGATCTAGTTGGCCCTCTCTGGAAGCTCTCCAGTTTATCAATGTACCAACAGGATGTAACACACATGACTTGACTTGCTTTAGTTAACTTGTGGTTAACTATTTTTGTTCTGTCCTTTCCACTCCAGAGTTCCTTCTCTTCAACAGAGAAAATAAACTATAAAATGGGGAAGTGAATGTGTCTTTTGTCCATTTCCACTCAAATCCCATCTCCCTCCCTAACTTTCCTGAACCACTTAGCTGGAAGGGACTCTGGTTCATCCAATGTTATGTTTCCCATTGGCCCAAATATAATTTATTACCCACTCCCCTTACCCCCTTGCCATATCTGGCTTGCGTATAACCTAAGGGAGGCCTATAATCAATGCCAATATTTTGGCATGGACTCGATATGGAGTCAATATCTGGATTCAAATTCTACTTTGCTCTTTACTTAGACATATTACCTCTCCCTCTCTGAACTTCAGTTTCTTCATTTGTGAAATGAGGGAACTTGACTAGTCCAGGAATTCTAGGTCCCTTTCAGCTCTTGAAATCCTATAAATCTGAGAGGCACAAACTTTATTTAGGAGATTTCAATATTGAGAACAATGTCTCAATGTTTTATCATCTCTGCTAGACTACAAGTGTTCTGAGGAAAGGTATATGTCTTATTTACCTATCCTTTTAACCCCCCTGTCCCTCCCCTCAGTGCCTAGCACTGGGAGGTGGAGAGTACCCACTTAAATGGTTGATAGATGAATGAATCCATGAGTGAGTGTTCCACCTAAGGGATAGGAATCTGAAGCCACAAGAAAACTCCCCTCTTACACCTGTCTATGCAAGTAGAGGGAACTGTTTCTTTTTCAGGAACCCACATATGGTCATTACAATTAGATCTATCCCATGAAAGATTACCAAGGTGTGCAGAGGAAACAAACAAGTGAACCTGGGTACTTTAATTAAAGAGAAGTTCCAGAGTCAGAGTACTGGGTTAGGTGACTTCGAAGATGCCTTCCAGCTTTGAGCTTCAGCCCTCCCAGAGCACTTGATCCGATAATGTTCTAAGGCACTTCCACAGTAGTATGTATTATACTTACCTGACATAGTGCATTTCCTCTGGTGATGTCCTCTTACTAGTTTTTGAACTCTCTTTGAGTCTTTCTAAAATTCTATGTTTCCTAATGCCTTGTGTAGTTCTCTGCTCATAGAAGATGATTAATAAACATTTGAAAATCTCAGAATCTCGGGGGACATAGGGTCCAAACCACAGCTGAGCCAGAATACCATTAATCGCATCACTAGCAAGCTCGTTCAGCCTTTGACGGCTTCTGATGAGTAGGAAGAACCCATTGTCTCAGGAGGTCCCCATTCTACTAGGGTAACTTTTACTATAAGTTTTTTTTCATCAGTCTTAAATCTGCCCCTCTACGACCTTCACAGACTAGTGAGGAAAAAGGACAGTAACTAGAGGAAATACACTGACTTGGAGAAGTATAGTATATAATATGGCATAAGTGCCTTTTGTTGTGCAGCCATTTTGGTCGTGAGTTGTCTTGGCAAAGATACTAGAGTCGTTTGCCATTTCCTTTTCCAGCCCATTTGACAGATGAGGAAACTGAAGGGTTAAGTGACTTATTCAGGGTTGCACAGCTAGCTAATAAAGTGCTCTGGGAGAGCTGAGGCTCAAAGCTGGCAGAGATCTTTGAAGCTGTCCAGGTTCTGTTCCCGACACCCATCTCCTCCCTTACTCCTCAGACTTTTCAGCTTCCTTCTCCCGTTAGAGTGTAAGCTTCTTGAGGGCCACCCTTTTTGCTTTGATTCATATTCCCAGCATTTAGCCCCTGATGAATGATTGTAAAACACTCAAGTAGAAAATGTACCAGACTAGCTTGGTCTATTCTCATTTTAATCTAGGAATACACTAAAACTCTTCTTGTTGTTGTTTGGTCATTTTAGTTATGTCTGACTCTTCATGACTCCATTTGGGGTTTTCTTGGCAAAGCTGCTGTAGTACTTTGCCATTTCCTCCTCCAGCCCAGTTTACAGATGAAGAAACTGAGGCAAACAAAGTTAAGTGACTTGCCCAGGGTCACCCAACTAGTGACTGTCTGAGACCAAATTCTAAATCAGGAAGATGAGTCTCCTTGACTCAAGGCCCAGTGCTCTGTCCCCTGTACTGCCTCCCTGCCCCCTGAAACTGCCAAATGTTAATTCATACAATTCTACTGTGAATTCGGATATAGCATTTCATCTTTATGCCTAAAATGGAGGCTTCGGTGTGGACCAGTGGAAAGAGTACTGGATGAGGAGTTGGAAGTCTAGAGTTTTAATTCTGTCTCCGGCCCCAAGTAATTATGTGACATTAAGCAAGTCATTTAACCTTGACAGACTTTAGTCTTTAAAACAAGATTAAGAATCCCTCTATAGTCCCTTCCAGGGCTGCAATTCCAAATAAATTGCCTTCTCCTCAAATCTGGCCACCTAGAGCTGGAAGGTCCCTCGGGAGCTAACTGGTCTATATTACAGATGAGGAAAAAGAAGCCCAGAGAACATAAATGATTTTCCCAGGGTCACTCACATCCATAGCAAATGTCTGAGGTAAGATTTGAACCAAGGTCTTCTGGATCCCAAGCCAGTACTCTCTTCATCATACTATACTGCAGGTATGTGGCAAGAACCTTTGGTCTATGTCCTGTGAGAGAAGACAGATACCTAAGTAAAGCATTTATTAAAGGCTTGTTATGATTACTGTGGGTTTCCATAGGGCTTGCTATGCAGACACCTTACTAAGCACAGAGGACATAGATTCAAGTAATCAAGACATTTCCTGCCTTCAGGGAGCTTACATTTTAATGGGCAAAGACCACATTTTGAGGAGAGAGAAGGTGGGGATGTGACAGGGGTATCCTGGAGCATGAAACATTCACTGCTAAGTGTTCAGTGTGAGTATTTACACCTTGGAAATGGGCAAATGCTACAGGTTTTGGGCTTGATTTATTGCTTTGATGATTATCTAGATTGACAAAGTAATAGGGAATATGTTAATAATGCAGATTAAATTTAAAAGTCCTAGTTGTCAGAGAGCCTGCACACCCCTGGATGTGAACCACAGTTGAGGCAGCATGGTTGGAGGTATTGGCTGGAAAGGGAGGGGGAGGCTTAGTTCGAAGCAAGATAAGATGAAAGCTCACTTATTAGAACCCAACGTGGTTGCTGGGAAGGAATCAAAATTTCTGATTGGAGAGTAGTTAGGGCTGACAGCTGAAATGGGGATAGCTTGGTTTGAAGAAGGAAGGACCAGCTAAATGAACTGTGGATATATAGTCTGTAGAAGAAAAGACCCAGAGAATTAAGGGAAAGGTAATTTTTACTGATAGAGCTCACTTTTTCACTTAAGGCTACTTGAAAATCATTGTCAGAAGAAGGCCAGGTGGGCCTAGAAGACCTGGGAATTTTCATCAGACTGCACTACCCCCCAAAAAATGCTTTGGAATTTTTTTTAACTTCTAATGGGTCTGCATGTTTTGTTACCCCTTGAGGAAATGATAGGCTCTGATAAATACATTGATAGACAAAAAGTGCACTTGTTCTTGAGTTTCAAAAATTCTCAATTGGATCAGGGATGTTGCAATGTGACCTGGTGCCATGCCACATGTCATGAAAAAGTTGGAAAGCCAACCAAGAGAAGGAGATGAACACATTTCCGGTGACTTGCGAGTTCATTTGATTCAAGCCCCATTGAACACCTGTGGGTTTTCATCCAGGCCAGCCCCGGAAAGCTGGCTTGTTAGTCAAAGACTCGCTTTGTGTCTAATGTAACAACAGATGGCCTCATGGTGAAGAATTGCAGAAGATGGGCTTTGAAATTTGGTCAAAGTGCTGAGTGGCCAAGGTGGCAGCAGCACGATGACTTTACCCCGCCTCCCTGAATTTTCCTAAACAGATCCAGAAAATGCACCAGACTGAATCCTGACGGGGAAATCAAAGAAAAAAGTCAAAATCAATCATTTTTCCAAGCAAGGGCAGAACAGAGAGACAGACAGGTCTGTGGACACTGGGGAGGGCAAGAGGAGTTCCTAGAACTATACCTGATCATTATGACTTCAGGCCTGGTGCTGCAACAGGTTCCAACCGGCAGCTCTGTTGCTCCCTCCCTAGATCTATTTTACATCGAGGAGACTGAAGGAAAAGAAGGTTAAGCGATTTGCCCGGGATCATATAGCCGGTAAGTACTCGAGGCTGAATTTGAACTCAGGTCTTCCTGACTCCAGGCCCAGCACTCTATCTACTATGCCACCAGTTAGCTCGGCAAGTAGACTGGAAAACATGAACAAGCAAAAGAGAATCCCACCACAAAAAGCTACGATGGTGACAGGGATGCTCAAGGCACAAATCCAGAAGAAGAGAATGACTCCAAAACATTAAAAAGCAAATCCTCAAAGCAAAACATAGCTTGGGCAAAAATTCAACTAGAATTTCTGGCAGAGATGAAGTAAGAGTTAAAAAAATTGAAATAAGTTTTTTATACATAAAATGAGAGCTCTTAAGGAAAAAATTATAAGAAAATGAGAGTTATAGAAGAAAGAATTGGAAAAAGAACGTACAGCTTAACGCGAGGTACAAAATTTTGCCTAAGCAACACATTCCCTGAAAATGAGAATGAGCCAATGGAAGTCAGTGCTTCCATGAAACAATAAAAAAATTGAATAAAAAATAAAATAAAATGTGCGGTATCTCAATGTAAAAGTAACTGACCCGGAAAACAGATCAAGAGAAAATATTTAAGATTATTGAACTACGTGAAAATCATGATCAAAAAGAGAGCCTCGATTGTCTATATCTCTTAGAACTCAGGGGCAAATCTTTTTAAATCAAAAGAATCCACTGATCACCTCCTGAAAGAAACCCTAAAATGAAAACTTCCAGGAACATTATAGCCAAATTTCAGTGCTTCTACATCAAAAAAAATATATATATATACAAGGCAGCTGGAAGGAATGAATTCAAGTACTGAGGAGCCAGTCAGGGTCACATACGATTTAGCAATCCCTACTATACAGAAGTGAAGAGCATGGAATATGATGTTCTAAAAGACAGAAAATACAGACAGTAAAAATAACTTGACTAGTAAAACTGAATATAATCCTACAGTAGAAAAATGAATTTTTGATGAAATAGAAAACTTTCAAACATTCCTGATGAAAAGACTAGAGCTCCACAGAAACTTTGAAGTCCAAATACAGGAATTAAGAGAAATATCAAAAGGTAAACAGGAATGAACAATGATAAAGCACTATATACACACGAATAAACTACATACATTCTGATATGGAAAAGTGATACATATGACTTCATTGAACCTTATCATCAGGAGTCATAGAAGAAGTCTCATTAGACAAGGCCTGAGACTGGTTCAATTATGTCTTGATGATCTTAAGAAAAGAATGGAAAGAGAGAGGTAAAGGAATACACTGAAGGGAAGGTAAAGGTAGATCAGAGAAACACATCTCACAGAATTAGGTGCACTAGTCAACATCTCTACAACCTTGGAGGAAGGGGTAGGTGGAGCAGCTGATGCAGGTACCACATTCATCTGAACCAGTCAATGGAAATAAGAACACAAACAGTTAGCTACAGAAATACATTTCATTTAACAGGGAAATAGGAGGGAAAGGGATAAAAGAAGGGAAGGGAATTAGAAGAAGGGTCGATTAAGGGAGGAATTAGTCTTAAGCAAAACAAACTCCAGAATATTTTACAAAAAATATTTATAGCTCTTTTAGAAATGCCAAAGAATGAATGGGCATCTGATAGAAATCATAAATTAGAAACAGTTGAACAAGGCACGATATATAAATGTGATAGAATAATAGCCAACATTTATATAACATTACTATCTGTCAGGTACCGTACTAAGCAGTTTACAATCATTATCTCATTTGACTCTCTCAACAACCTTGAGTAGTTAGTGCTATTATTATCCCCACTTTACAGATGAAGAAATTGAGGCAGACAGAGGTTAAGTGATTTAACCAGGGTCACATAGTTGGTAAGTATTTGAGACTGGATTTGAACTCAGGTCTTTCTGACCTGCTCTATCCACTGTGCCACCAGAATCCTTAGCTTTCTTTAAGCCTTGACTCAGATGCCAGCTCCTCTGCAAAGCTTCTCTGGATCCCACAATTTTTAGTACTTTCTCCCTCCTTAAATTACATGATAATTAATTATCTTTGTAAATGTTATGTCTCTCCACTATAATGTAAGTTCCTAGAGGACAGGAATTGTTTTTCCTTTCTTCTCTTTTTTCTTCTCTTCTCTTTTTGTCTCTATTTGTCCTGTACTTAGCCCAGTTCCATGAACATCATAGGATCTTAATAAATGTTGAACTGAATTTAAATTTACTAAAACACCTAGTTTTTCTAAGTTTCTCTTAAGGATGAAATCTCAAGTGAAGTGACTGGCCCAGGGTCACACCATTACTAAGTGGTAAAGCTATGATTTGGACCCCAATCCTCTCACTCCAGATCTTGTGCTCATTCTATTATACCAGTGGCTTCCAAATGTTTTTGATTTCATACCCTTAATTTATGTGTTTTTTACTTATTTATAAATTACTTTACATTTACTATGCTGTATGAAAAACATGTCCATAATATACAACTAATAACTATAAAGTTGCAAAAATAGAGATTGAGCTATAGATAGAATATTATTTGATCCAAATGGCAATAGGGAGCCACCGGGGCTTATTGGGAGGGTGGTGATGTGATTAGCACTGCCTTTTAGGAAAATCACCTTGGCAGCTGTGTGGAGGATGAACTGGAGTCAGAGACAGGGGAGGCTATTGCAATAGTCCAGGAAAGAGGCAATGAAGGCCTAGACTAGGGTGGTGGCAATGTGAGTGGAGGGAAGGAAGCAGATGGAAAGGTTATAGAGGCAGACAATGAGATTTGGCAATTGATTGGACCCATAATGTGAGAGTGAGGAGTCATCAAGGTTTTGAACTTGAGAAACTGGAAAAATGGTGATGTCCTAGATAGAAATAAAAAAGTAATTCCTACTATAGATACCACAGTAGTGTGTGTGTGTATACACATGCATAATACATATACATACACACGTGTGTATGTATATGTGTGTGTGTGTATGTGTTTGTATACATACCATACTACCTTCTGTTACATGAATCTTCAGAAAATATTCACCACTTTGGCCCATTTGCCTTTTAGCAGAGTGAGGATCAGACTTTTGGGTTCACTAGTTAAGCTTATCACCCCTAACCTCTAGGAGCCATTCCTTCCTTAGGGTAGCAACCCCATGCTTTCAACCCCATGGCAGCCCTGGACAAGGGAGCCATATGGTCTGAGTGGGGGAGAGTTTCTCCTTGGTTTTGTTTTTCTTGCAACCCTAAATTCAGGGTTCCATCTTTCAGGTAGGATCATAGATTTAGAGTAGAAAAACCTTCAAGTTCAACCCTCTCATTTTACAGATAAGAAAACTGAGGCAAAGAAAAGCTAAATAACTCATGAAAATAAGATGTGGTAGAGCCAGGATATAAACTTAAGAAGTCCTCTAATGCCAAAGGAACTTCCTGAATGTTCTGGAACCTGTAATCTAGACTTCTAGTGAAAAAAAAAGGGTGATTAATAAAAATAACAACAACAACAGCAACAGTAACTAACATGTCTCTAGAGCTTACTTTGGGCCAGGCACTGTGCTAAGTGCTTCACGATTATTATCTCATTTCATCTTCACAACAACCCGGTGAGGTGATGATAATAATAATAATAATAATAGTTAACATATAATAATAGCTAATTTACTGTGTGACGGGCACTATGCTAAGCACTTTACAATTATGATCTCATTGATCCTCACAACAACCCTGGGAGGTAGATGCTCTTATAACCCCCATTTTGCAGATGAGGAAACTGAGGCAAACAGAGGTTAAGTGACTTGCCCAAAGTTACATAGCTATTAACCATGGCAGGCTTCCTCACTCCAGCACTCTATCCACGTACTACCTCTCTGCCCAAATCCCCTCACTGATTTCATAACAGTTGCCTTGGGAAGCAAATGCTTTAGATGTTGCCTTTCTAGAGATCTCAAATTTGAGAATCTTGGAATTCCGCCTTCTGTTGAGTTATGGGAGCTCCTGAACAGAGCTAGCCTCTTTGTGGACCTCTAGAGTTGGGAGGAAGGGCAGCAGGGGACACCTGCAGTTGTAATATGAGGGAAGAAGGGATCTCGATGTTGTCATTTGGGTGGCATGATTCAAATGGGTTTTGGGATTGCTTCTCTATTAAGTGTGTTTCCCTTCTACAGGACTTCAATCAGTCAAGGCAGTTCCATGAGGCCAGATGCCTGTCTATCTCTCTGGGATGGCTGGAAGCAACATGGTATAATGGAAAAAGCACTAGACTTGGGGGACCTGAGTTTGAATTTTATGTACTATCTGTGTGACCTTGGGTGAGTCCTTTACTCTCTATGAATTTCACTTTCTTCATCGTAAAATGAGGGGGTTGGACTCATTGATTTGTAAGCATCCTTCCAGGGCAGGCTCATTCATTGAATGGTACCTATTTATCAACCCAAAGGGTTTCCCTTCTGGAAGGACTCTAATACTACTGCCAAGCTGGATGCCTGGGGAATTCACCAAAATGGCAGTAGTACCTGTCTAGCAATTCCCCTTTCATTAGTTTTCTGAAGGAAGACAAAGCATAGGCTGGCACTAAGGACCTGTTTAAAACCAGAGTTCATGGTGCTGGACCACAGGTTGTATCTATTTGTTACAGAAGAAAAATTTATGGGAATGGAAGGTAAGGGAAGTGTGGCATGTCAGGAAATGATTGTGGTGCTAAAAAAAAAAATCCAAAAGCATCACCAACAAAACAAACAAAAAAGTGCTATGGAGAGATGTATTTCTACATGTGGCCCCCTAAAATGCAAAAAACGTATGAGTAAACTCTCCCCACTATGACACAGCCAACTTTCTGTGACAATGAATGACTCATGGATGACAATGAATGATAAGTTTGATTTATTTTAAGAGGCAGCTTGGTATAGCGGATATTGACCTCAATGCCAAAAATATCTGGGTTCAAGTCCTTTCTCTGACAGATATGGACTGGGTGACCCTAGGCAAGTCTCTTAACTTCTCTGTGCTCTAGGTAACTCTCTTAACACAAGCTTCTATAAAGGGATTTTTCTGGCTGGAGTTTCCATAACCCAGTGAAAACATGGGTCTAGTCACTATCAGTAACATTCATTACTGCAAATGTAATTAAAAAAAATGTTCTCCTAAAAAAAGGTCATTCACTCCATTTATTTTCCAAAACTATCTGTAATTTATTCAGAGAAACTGATTTTTTTTTTTTTTTTTAAGAAATGTTTAGTGCTCCCTCTCCTGGCTCTGCAGTACTGTGATCTCTCCATGGCTGTGATATACACTGAGTAGGCATTCTTGGAGAACAAAATGAGATTCAGAGATGGACTGAAATATTTTTTGTTCTACTAGTAATAAATTTCAGTTCAGCCAAAAGTGCATAGAAATTAATATATCTTTGATAAGCAGAAAAAGAAAATGCTTCCACCAAACATTAGAATGATTAAAAATCAAAAAATCTCCCTAAAGGTATCATGTCTGGATTTCTAAAACATGAATTTTATAGCAGAACTGTACATTATAAATATTCTGGGCACATCCCAGAATTATGTTCACTTTGTCCTATTTGGAGCAAAAGTATTTTGATCCTACCCTGGATAATTTGAAAACTGTCCCAACTATGGTTCCCAGAGTAGAAACTGAGAAATCCAGAAGAATAAATACCAGTCACATCAATATCACTTGCTGATGATGAATAAGACAACTTGTAGAAAACGTTAAGGAAAAAATTACAAAGTATTTCTTTGAACTAAAAATTTCCAAATCTGACTTTAGATTGAAAGAAAAATTATAATAAAGTAATAACAACTTACGTTTTTGTTGTTCTTTTTGCCCGATTCTAAACTTTCTTGATTTCTTAAAGGGGGGGAGTATATCAAAGTATATCAAATATACTTTTTTTTAGTTTTAAGACATTACTGTTTTTTTTTAAATGATGAAGCAGTGACACTATGACCTTAACTTCTCCAAGGGCAATGTGTGCTTTCCAGGGGGCTAGAATCTGTTTGATTGGTGTCATGAAGGTTTTAAAGTCTAAAGTTACCAGAGAATTAAAAACCAGTCTCATTTATACATGTAAAAAAAAAGTGTAAGTCCTTCGGTGACCCATATCAGATTACTAAGGACCATGAAAGGCCACGGACTATGGGAGGGCTTTGGGGTTACATTTCCTATAGATAGTACAACTTTAGGTTTACAAAACTTGCAAAATCAGTGGGAGAGGACAGGGCACAACGCTTTTCATTACTTTCCTTTGAGCTTGCTTCTCAATGTATTTGTTTTCAGTCTAGGAAATTATATAATGCACCTGCCCTTTGAAACATCAAAAGTGTGTGAGTGTGTGTGTGTGTGTGTGTGTGTGTGTGTGTGTGTGTGGAATTCTGGTTTTTCGAAAACACTGAGGTTACACTCCCGGTGCTAGTGAGCCTCCAATCCTGCGGTGCCACACCTCTCTTGTAGTTTTGTGGTGCCCAGGACAGAACACTGAAGTTGGGTATCTGCCGAATTCTGTTAAAAATGAACTCTGCCCTGAAATAAAGGGGCCTGGTTTCAAATCCCATCTCTAATGCTTACTAACTACCTCGGTGATCTTGGGCATATCAATCGTTCAATCATCTACACGCATCCATTAAATGCTGATTGAGTGCTGAGCACTGTGCTAGACTCCTGGGAGGATAAGAAAGTGGGAAAAGTCCCTGGCGTCAAGAAGAGTACATTCTGATGAGGTGAGGTAGTGCGGGTGACAAGGTACACAGAAGATGACTTTACGTGCAATGTAGGAAGGTAATCGGAAGGGCGTGTGTGTGTGTGTGTGTGTGTGTGTGTGTGTGGGTGGGTGTGAGTGTGTGTGTGCGTGTGTGTGTCTGTGTGGGTGGGTGTGAGTGTGTATGTGTGTGTGCGTGTGTGTGTGTATGTGTGTGGGGGTGTGAGTGTGTGTGTGTCTGTGTGTGTGAGTGTGTATGTGTGTGTGGGTGGGTGTGAGTGTGTATGTGTGTGTGTGCGTGTGTGTGTGTGTGTGTGTGTGTGTGTGTGTATGGGCCATTAACTACAAACTTGTCTGCCGGGTTAGTGTTCCCAGGGACCGTGTAGCTTAGATGTGCAGCTTTTGACTTGCTCTGATCCTCCCCAAGCAGCTTCCATTGGCTTAGGAAAGCCTGTCTCTGTCTCTGTCTCGTCTTTCTATCTTTGTCTCTCTCTCTCCTTCCCTCCTTCTGTCCCTCTCTGTCTCTCTCCCTCCCTCCTCCTTCCCTCCCTCCCTCTTCGCCCCCCCCCCCGGAAGGCTCTGCGGACCCCCTTGAGCTGGAGCGAAGGGAAAGGGCTCCGAGTAGGGCAGCCTGGCTGCCTGCCTCGGGAGACCAAACGTGCAAGTGCATGCCTGCACCCCGTCCGCTTCTGTAAACACCGCGGAGGAAATGCCTGTCAGAGGAAATCCTGTTCCAGGTTTTCGAGCAGTCCCCGTGATGGACACATGATATCATTGGAGGCGGGCCTCGGCACGGAGGTGGAGGTGGAGGCTGAGCGCTGAAATGCGGCTTCGGGGCGTGCGGGGCTGGCTTCTCCGAGGCGGGCGGTCGCAGGCGGCCGGGCGGGGAGGCAGGGCGCGCGCCGCGGTTCCAGCCCGGCTCCCGGAGTGGCCAGGCGGCAAAGGTGCGTGTCTGGAAAGCCCTTTCCAGTCTTGGCATTAGGTAGGAGCCGTTTCCTTGCTCCGCTTCCCGGGGCGCCGCCGGGGAGGGGGAGCGCACGGGTGAGAGGGGCTGGCTGGCCTCGGTGGAGGAGGGCAGCGCTGGCTCTCCGCGCCCGCGTCCCCGCCAGCCTCCCGCGTGGGAGCGGCCGGGACGGACTTCCACCCTCTGCCCCCCCCCCCACCCCCCCCAGGTGCTGGGGCCGTGTGTGTGGGGGAGCCTCCAGGTCCGCCCGGGCTCTGGGCATGAATTCCAGGGCGCGGACCCCCTTCCCCCCTTTCACCCACTCAGTGTGTGTGCGTGTGCGCGTGTGTGAGTGTGTGTGTGTGTGAGTGTGTGCGTGTGCGTGTGCGTGTTGGGGAAGGGGCTGGAGAAGGGTCCCCGGGACCTCCCTTTGCAGTCCCTGCTGCCGGATCGGGCGGGGGGCGCGGGGGGCGCTGGCTCCTGGGTGAGTGGGCTAGCTGACATGCATGCCTACGGGGCTGCTGTCAATCACCGGGAGAGCATCAGCACGCACATGGCAGGCAGGCAGGCTGACTGGCTGCCTAGCTGGGGGCAGAGGGAACGGGAGAGGGAGCCTCGGCCCCGGCCTCTGTCCTGCGCCGCCCGCCCGGAGAACCACTCATTTTACTAAATGGGCGCTCTCTCGCCGCTCTTCCCCGCAGCAAAGCAGGTTCTGGACCTGGAACGCCGAGCGAGCAGGCTGAAGGGGCGCCCGCTGCCCGCTCCGTGGGCCTGAGCTGAGCCGAGCGAGGTGAGGCGCTGGCACGTTGTGCCCACCCCAGAAGAACCGTTGCGGGGTGAATGAGGCGCCGTGACAGCATCCTAGCCTGGTGAAGAGGAGACAGAAAGATCCCCCGGCGCGGTCCATCCTGACACTGAGACGTCGTGGGGCTCTGCGAAATCCCACCCCTTCCCCGCCAAAAAAAAAGGTGTGGGAGGAGAACACCCCCCAAACCCAAATCCACCAGGACTCTGGAGAACTTGCAGAAAGGGACGGCAGGCAGATCCCTAGCTGGACCCCTCCGCTGCAAATCTGATCCCCTTCGGCTGGCCAGCTGCTCTCGGCTCCTGTTGGCATCAGTGGCTGACCGCCGGACAACGCCGCTTTGAGATCCACTCGCTGCATCCAGGGCTGAAGACTGTTTGCTCGTTCTTCCCTCCACCCCGCCCTATGTTGGTATTCTCAGCATCGGAGCAGGGGACATTTGAAGGCTGAGGAAGCTTTCGGTCAGAACTGCTTTTAGATCCAAGGATATTGCTTTTTGTTTCTGCCCCCTTGTTTTAATCCTTCCCTTCTCATCGCCCTCTTCCCTCCTCTTTTTCTTCCCCCCTCCCTCCTAGCTTTTTGGGAGACCCTTGCAAACCCGGGGGAGCACGCTACCTGCGGAATCCTTGCCGGACGCAAGTATTCTTGCTCATGGCGAGCCCACTCTGGTGAGAGGCGCAGAGCCGGGCTGCTTCAGAGAACTGCGAGCAAGAATTCTGTCCTGCAGCCAAAAGGGGGCCGGGGGAAAGGCTCCTTCCCGCAGCCGCAGCAGGAGGAGGAGGAGGCGGAAAGAGGAGGGAGGGGGAGGCCTTGGGCTCGCTAACCCTCGCCTCGCCTTAGTTCGCCTTGGAGGGGATGCCGACCGCAAGCCCTGGCCGCGCCGTTTAATGCTCCGCGCGGGCCCTCCGACGCGCAGTGGGTCTTACGTGGAGCGGGGTTGGACGCGTTGGCCCCCGGTGACTGCTCCGACATCGGTAGGTGGGCTTCTCGGGGGATCGCCTGGTCCTACTCTGCTTTCGGCGGGGTGGGGGTGAGGGGGAGGAACACGGGCGCACCTGAGCTGGGCTTCTCTTGGCGGTTTGGAGACGAGTGGTCACACGTGGAGAGAGAAGACGGTGCACGTTCAGGAAGGGGGGCTGCTCCCCCAGCAGGTGCAGCCCACTCACTCCCAGCCTCGGGAACAAGTCCGGCAGCCCGGCCTTGGCACCTGCGCAGGTGTGGGGCCACCTCACCTTGACTTTCAGCCTTGGGTTCCCAGCCCTAGGGACGAGGCGGGGGCGGGAGGAAGATTGCTGGACAGCAAACCACTCCATTGCTGGTGTGGAGGGAGGGGGTGGGAAGGGGAAGGAAGGAGAGGTCTGGGAGTGGGGGCGCCCTGGAAAAGCAGCTTAGCCCCAAAGTGCGCGGACTAGTTTCCTTCTTTCCAAAATGAGTGCACTGGGACAGATCATCCTTCTTAGCTGCCCAGGATCTCAAAGGGCTGCCCCCTTGCCCCCCAGCCCCTGCCAGAGGAGAAGGGAAAAGTCCCAGGTCTGTCTCCCTGAAGGCAATGGAGTGACTGCACTGTGCCCCTGCCTGGAATCCTCATTCCAGCCTGTCCGAGCCCCACAGTCTCCTCTATGGGCCCTTGGTTCGGTTCGGTGTTGGATGTGTCCGTAAAGGTAGGGCGTGGGGGATGGGGTGGGGAGTGCAGCTGGTCTGTCTGGCAAGATCACCCCTCTGGAGACCCTTAGGAGGGAGCCCTCCTTTGGGAGGAGATTCCCTTTCCGATCTGAGAAAGAGGAGAGAGGTGAAAACAGTGTGTGGGTGCCCGCGTGGGTGCCTGGGGCCTACGTGTGTGCGTGTGTGCGCATGCATTTGTGCGTGTATAGAGCGAGCTCAGCGCAGCCTACCCCAGCACAGCGCACGGCGGTAATAAGATCTGTACCTAAGCTGCAGTCTGGGACCTCCCCCCCTCCCCGCCCCCCTTTCCTTTGCTAGGGCTGTACTTGTTGAAGTGGGAAGAGAAGGGTGGAGGAAGGTGCGGCCACTTTAAGAACTGGCACGCCTGCCAGACTGAGGCAATGCCTCTTCTCCTTGCAAAAGAGAGAAAACTGATTTTCATTCATAACTCTTTTCTCTTCCTGCCTCTCTTCATTTCTCCTGTTTTGTCCCAGCTGTGCGCCCAGAAGGTGCAGGGCTCCCCTCCCCGATACCCTTCCCGTGCTGCTGCTGCTGCTGCTGGGATAACTTTGCAGTCCCCAGACCCAACTGATGCTTGCACTCATTCCCCTTTCTTGGAGTCAAGTCAACTTCCTTCAAATGAAGCCCCCAGAAGTGTCTGAATCTATGTGTATCCCTGGGCTTGCTTTTGTGCACATACTCACCCAGGCCTTTAAATATCTACCTGGAAAAAAAAAATTCAAGACCAGCTTTGCTTGCCTCTATAGTTTGGTTGGTACTGGTAGGAAGCCTTGCTGGGATGGTACTAAAATTATCCTGGAAGATCCAGAGGGCATCCACCCCCCCACGTGCTGGAATTGCCTGAAGATTTTATTCCTCCTTTTACCTCCTAGGAAATAATCAGGAAAGGGAAAGAGCTCACTCACACATTGCTTGAAAATTGTCCTTCCCACAGATTCATTTGGCCCTTTTTGTGTACTGTTGTTTTTTTTTTTTAAATCTAGACATTTTGCCTGTCTCCATAAGCTAATGCCTTTTAAAAATGGGATCTAAGGTGGTACCTTGATAAAGCAGTGAGATACTGGGACCTACCCTCTCTTCCATCCTCCAATTTCTATTCCCTTGTTTTCTTTCTCATTTTATGGACTTCACATTTTGGCTCCTTTGTACTTGCAAAGCCTTTAGAAAAAGTGGAGGAGTCACTCGAAATATTTTTAAATGGCCCTTAAGGACTCTAGAGCTAAAATGCAGCAGGTTATGAATCTGTCCTCCATGTGTGCACAGAAGTTGTTTTAAGAGGGCGGGGGAAACTTTGGCCCATCGGAGGCCTTGAATTTCCAGGCAGGAGAATGAGTGTAGGCGAGCTCCGGTGAGTTAATGTGACATTTACTCTCATGGACATTTAGTAATAACTCAAATACGCTTCCTGTTACGCCTTTCCTTCTGAGTGTCTCCTCAAGCTTTATTCCCCTCTCCTGTGACCCTGGCTCCCTGCCTAGTGTCTTTCTTTGCTCTGCCCCTGACCCCTCGGGAATTGGGATAAGGTTAGTGGTATCCTTGGGGATGATGAACTTCTTTCCAAAGAGTTTCACACTGATCTGCAAAAGGAAATGGAGTGAATTCTGTGACTTGTGTGCCAAACAAATTATAAAATAGAATTCTTTTGCCAAGAATCAGAGAGCAAATGTTTGGTTGTCTGTCCCCCAGGGATGGCAGGGTGCTTGTTTTCTTCCTTCTGTGGTTCTAAGCGGGCAGCCTGGTAGATGCAAGCTCAAGGTGCCTGTCCCTTATTATTTTTCTATGTTTGGAAACATAGAAATAAATGAAACAGGCAGGAGTTTTCCAGAATGACTTGAAGGCCTTTCCAAACATTTGTTTTTTATTCAAAAAGCATCCCCTCTCAAAGACTTGTATTTGTGCTTTTTAAAAGACCCTTTCCCAAGAAAGACTTGATTACAGAAGAACTGAGCTGAGTTTCACAGAATTGTGCACTGGATTATTTTGAGAGAACTATTGAACACCATGCCATGCTTTGCATCTGGCTGCTTAATTTCATAATTGGGAGGCATTCCACTGCAAAATGTCCTCTTGTTTTTGAATGTTGTCTTTTTAGTTTGGGACCTTTTCCGGGGCTCTAGAATGACATGCATTCATTTTAAGTAGTCCAGGGACCAGGGGAAGAGTTGCCCAGAAAGGGAAGGCGTGGGCGCCGTCAGTAGAGGGAAATGCCCACGGTCACAGTCATTGACTTTCATTTCATGTATAATTTCTTGACGTCATGAATCCAGTGCTCCTAAAAAGCAAAACCGAACAACAACCAAACAATCTCCATGTATAAGTGTAAAAATCTTACCCTTGCTGTAGACAGCTAACTAGTAGGGGTGTACAGGGTATCCCGAAAGTCTTAGTGAAGTTTTACACTCTAATAAGTTGA
Organism: Vombatus ursinus; assembly: GCF_900497805.2. Lineage (NCBI taxonomy): Eukaryota > Metazoa > Chordata > Mammalia > Diprotodontia > Vombatidae > Vombatus > Vombatus ursinus. The sequence continues at coordinate 9,705,462 of NW_020949971.1, forward strand.
AATGGCACGAAGGACTTTTGGAACACCCTGCATTTGTATCGTCCCCTTAAATCTGCCTGTTCTAACTTCTCTGGCCTGCAAAGGGTCACATTGGGATTGCTTCCCTTCTCCTTCAAAAGTAGAGCACAAGTCTAGTTTTTGATGGCGTAGGGGCTCCTGCCTCCTTGCCTGCCCTGTGATGTTGTGCCCAGACTCTCCTGAAGTTGGACTGTGGCCAGGACCCCTGCTGTGGGAGAACATTGCCAGGTGGTTCAGACAGCTGGCAACTTGTCAGGATCTTCTCCCTCCCCAAAAAGTTTCCTGTCATTTACTTTTGCTCCTTTTTTTTTTTTTTTCCTTTTCACCCTTGATCTCCTTTTAGGATTTCAGATGCATGCCAGGTTTCCAGTGAATGCCAGAAGTCCAGCTCACTCCTCATGGATCCTCCAAATCCACATGGAAGTGGTGGGTCATTTGTGGTGATCCAGCAGCCTTCCCTGGATGGCCGGCCGAGGTTGGACCACGAGAGGGAGAGCCAGACCACCACCATCTTGTCCCTGGACCAGATCAAGGCCATCAGAGGCAACAATGAATACACCGAAGGGCCATCTGTACTCAAAAAGCCTGGCCCCAGGCTAGCGCCCAGACCAGAGAAACATGAGAGGACTCATGAAATCATACCCCTTAACGCGAATAACAATTCTGAGCACCAACCCCCAGGCCACGTGGGGTTACCCACTAACTCCAGGGTTCCTGTTCTGAACAGGTCCACCAGTACAGGGAGTGCGGCCAGCTCTGGCAGCAACAGCAGCGTGTCCTCAGAGCAGGGCCTGCTGGGAAGATCCCCTCCATCCCGACCAGCTCCAGGCTGGCAGGCGGAAAGGGCCATCCGGTCCCAGCCGGAGCGGGCCTCCTTCGTCACAGAGGACCTGAAAGTTTCCTTGAAAGAGGAAGCCTCGACCCAGCACAAGTTCATCTGTGAACGGTGTGGGAAGTGTAAGTGCGAAGAGTGCACAGCCCCCAGGGCCCTGCCCTCCTGCCTGGCTTGTGATCGTCAGTGCCTGTGTTCCGCTGAGAGCATGGTGGAGTATAGCACCTGCATGTGCCTGGTCAAGGGCCTCTTCTACCATTGCTCCAACGACGACGAGGGGGACTCGTACGCGGACCATCCCTGCTCATGTTCCCAGGCCCATTGCTGCTCTCGGTACCTGTGCATGGGGACCATGGCCCTGTTCCTGCCTTGTTTACTGTGTTACCCCCCAGCCGAGGGGTGTCTGAAGCTCTGCCGGGGCTGTTATGACCGGTTCACACGACCGGGCTGCCGATGTAAGAACTCCAACACTGTCTATTGTAAGCTGGAGAGCTGCCCCTCTCGGGCTCAGGGCAAACCCTCATGATGAGGGGAGGTGAACTCGACCTTGGGATTGTCTCCACTTTCAGGTTGTGACTGTGGGCTTGTTTTTCTCTCGGCTCCCTTTCCCCTTCGTTCCTCCCTTCTCCTCCCCGGGTCCCACCTTCTCTTTCCCCTGCTGCTGGATTTCGCTCCTGGATTTCCTCCCTCTCCTTCCTGTGGATGATCTTCGGATGGTGACCTTGCACCTGGCTCCCACCTTGGACAAGAGCCTCAGGGCTGATCTGCCTCTTGTGTTCCTCGAATGAACTTCTGAAGTCATCCTTATTCTCTGCAGTATTTTGGGGGTGTGTGTGTGTGTGTGTGTGTGTGTATTTCCTTGTGGTGGAGTGCTAAAAGAATAATCCATTTAATTTCTGGAGTAAGCTAGGGAGTGAATGGAGTTCCCCTTAGAAATTTTTTTAATGGAGTTTGAATCTTCCCTTGAGGGTATAGACTTGTCTTCATGGTGCATAAAGTTTCTTTTCCACCTCTCTTCCCTTACCCCACCCTTCTTGCTTCTATCCTCTTTTCTTCTCCTTCCTCCCCTCCAACCACCAGTTTTGGCATTGGCTCATTCCAGGGAATTGCCAAGCATGTCCTTCCCCCTCCTTCCCCACCCCCCAATTTCTGATTTTCTTGACAATATAAGTATTCTCCTTGGAGTCCTGTTAGCTGATCATGGCCCCCTCCCCCACCTATTAAATCTCTTCAACCCTTTCCTGCTTCCCCCTCCTCATTGTCTCCTCCCTCTTTCAGTGTCTGCTGTCATTGAGGCCACTTTGATCGCTAACCTGGGTGGTATTTGTATATCTGAGTTGTTTTCTGGGGCCCCTGACTCAAGTCATCTGAAACATGCCTGACTCCTTTCTCTGCACCCTTCCCATTCCCAATCCCCACCTTAGAGCTTCAGGCCCATCTGCAGAGAAGCAGACCGATTCCGACCTGACCCAGGCCAGCATTGCCTTAGCCACACGTTGTGGCCATGTCTTGTATATTGTATGTATAAATCACAAAGTTGAATTCTGCCTATTTTTAAGACAAAAGTCTGTTAAACTTTTTTATTGTAAAGAATATTTATTATGTGAATCTCTATTATTTTATGATATTTATTGCAAAGGACTGTCGAAATGTACTCATGTCTGAATATAACAAAAACAGCAGTACCTAACGAAAACTAAGGGTGATGCAAAGAAAAGTACCTATGTTAACTATAATGCAGAAAATATATTAATTAATGAAAGGGACTCTTCATTTCTTTATTGAGCAGCCTGTGTGGTTAATGATGATTTTGCCAAAGTTCAAACTATTGGTTTCATGCCTGACCCAATCTTTACTCCACTTTGCCCGTGTGGAATTCACCGATAGTGACAAACTGGGACACAGGTACCTCAGATTACATATTGGCTATTGCATGAAAGTGTTTAAATCCAGATTTTGCAAATCGAATGATATCTCAAATACTTGCTATTTAAAGCAACCCCCTTATTAAGTGATTTATTTTTCATTATCATTTTTATTATTTTTGTAAATTAAAGATTCCTGGTAATTGAATAGTCACTAAGTACTTTAGCTATGTGGTAAATTTTAAGGGGGGGAGAAGAATTGTTTTATAGACTCAAAACTATAGCGGTCTAGCCCAGTTACCTCATTAGATGACGAAATGGAAGCACAGAAAGCCTCTGACTTCCCCAAGATCCCTCAGATTGTAAGTTGCAGAGCCACCATTTGAACTGAGGTCACTTACCTCAAAGTCCAGTACCAGGACATTTGCATTTGGTGGACATGTTATAATGGGGATTCCTTTCATGTATAAGTTGGTACCTGACTGCTTTAGGTTCCTTCCAACTCTCAAATTCTGTGATTCTGTTTTCAGCTGATACAACCTTTTTTTCCTTTGAGCAGCTATAAACACTTCCTCCCAGGAGGTATTGGGTGCTGCGTAGAGAATCTGGAAGACCTGGTTTTGGATTTTCACCTGTAACCTGTCATTAGCTCTGTGACCCTCGGCAAATCACTTAACCTCTAGGGATCCCAGATCCAATAGCTAGGGCTCAATTAGTGAAGAGTTTTAGAAAAAGAAATTAATCCAAATTGTACCAACTCTCGATTACGTGGAGCACATCAGTTTTGCAAATTACTTTGTGGTATGGAAAACCCCTGTGAGGTAGTTACAGGTATCATTTTACATAGGAAGAAACCAGCTCAGCCAGCCAGGGTCACGGGGTAGGATGTGTCTGGGGCAGAATTTGAACCCGGGCCTCCTCTCTCCAGTTCTTGAGCTTAATCCAACAATACTCGTTACTGTGTCCTATCAGAGATCTCTTTTGTATCCATTCCCAGACTTTTAATGTAGCTTGCTCAGAGTATCAGTGGAGAGCCATGCCCCTCTGAGTCCACCTGATGGTCAGCCTCTGAAGTGACTTACTCAAGGTCATACAAGAAGGAAGTGGCAAAGCCACTTTGAAAACCAGTCCTTTGCCACCCCCTCCCCAATTCCATGATCTTCAACCCTCTACCCTGCTGCCTCCCTCTGGCTACAGAAAGCTTTTTTTCTTCTCCTTCTATAAACAAGCTTGGCATCTGTGTAGCTCATCAGTGTTGGAATCAGGAAGACCTGGGCTCATTTTCTATCTTTGGCACGTAATGACTGTTACATATTATATAACTATTACAATAACAGGCAAATCGCTTAACCTCTCAGGGTGCCTGCCAGGAAATTCTCCTAAGATTAGAAATGGATGATCTGCATCAGTGAAGGGCATTTCCATGTCTGGAGACACTTAGAGGCAATCGCAGACCCAGACCCCCAAATTAGCTTTGTTGTCTAAATGCTGCACCGGGGCTGCTGCTAGAAATTCCTGCCAATTAATGCCAGTCAAGCCTGCTGCAGATGCCATTAGCCGGCTTCAGAGCATGACATCGAGGTTTTCTCTATTCTTTGAAAGCCTGGAGATGTTTTTGAAATGCTCAGGAAATGGATTTCAGGGGGGTTAGAGCTGGAAAGGACTTTATGAAGTCTCCTGAGGCCCAATGCCCTTTTTTCAGAGTAGGAAGTGGGTCCAGAGAGATGAAGAACCTTGCCCACGGTCTCCCAGGGGTAGGGCTGGGTTTTGAATCTAGGTCCTCTGACTAGGATTCAGGATTCAGGCAGTAGTTTACAAGGACAGATCTTGGGGCTTCCTTTAAAAGTTTAGGGTTACAAGCGGAGAAGCTCAGATTTTTAATGGAGTTTTGTCTTGAAGCAAGACCAACAGATTCCAGTGAATCTTCTGCTGCTGATTGCCTGGTGACCCTGGGCAAGTATCTTCCCTTTTTGGGGTCTGTTTCTTCATCTAGGAATAGACGAAGGCAAAGCCTGCCCCTCCGCACCCCCCAACCGTGTTTTTCTGAGTTCTCGAGCTTAACGTTGGCAAGGATAATGGTACTACCAAAGCCACAATGATCAAACTAGTGAGCTCCATTTATAGTGGAGAATGCTGAGAGTCTCAGACCTGGCCAAGGTCACACAGCTAGGAGATAGCCAAGCCACAACTTGAACTCAGGGTCCTAGATTGAGAGCTGCAAAGGATCTGAGAGATCCTTTGTCTAGGCCAGCTCCCTTGTTTCACAGATGAGAAAATAGGCCGAGAGTGGTTAGGGGACTTGACCAAGGTCACGTAACTAGAAAATGGCAGAGTGAGGATTTGAACACAGGCTCTCTTGACTCCTTGGTTGCTGCTCCTTGGATGGCTCCATAGTGCCTTTTGTCCTCAAGCCAGGTTCCTCTCCCTGGCTATGTTATTATTTTGATGACTGTGGGTAAAAGGCCACATCCCCAAAGTAGACTCCTGACATAATTTCTGGCTACTCTTTTTCCTTTTCTTCTGAAAGTGAAGCCGTTTATTTTTAGTTTTTGGTGCTGGGCCAGTGCTTTCTCTGGCTCCCTAGGAAGACACTCTCTCAACCCACTCTAGTCTTAGAGAGTGGAAGTGACTTCTCAGCATCACATGGCCAGTAGGGATCAGAGGCAGAGCTAAAAACATCTCTTCTTCACTGCAAGACCAATCAGTAGAACATACTGCCCCTACTCTTTATGTAACTCAATTCTGGGAAAAAAATCAGGGGTCTGGGGGATTTTTTATAATAATTGAAGAGTTTTTTATTTCTTTTTCCTTTTCTCCCGTCCTCTCTTATTTTCAGCAATATTTCCATTCCAATTTCTAGTAAAGCCAATGGGTGCTGCATGCAGATCCAAAGTGGCATTATACATTATTGATTGCTAGACGAGTTCAAATACAGCCTCTGAAGTGACCTGGAGCAAGTTGCCCTCGGAGCCTTGGTTTTATCATCTATAAAATAGGAATAATGTAACTATTCCATTCCATAGGATTGTTGTGAGAAATGAGATAATACATGTAAAGCATTTTATCAAACATGTAATGCTAACAGGCTTAAGTGCGAATCAGCATGGTTTAGTGAAGAGAAAGCTGGTCTTAGAGCCAGGAAGACCTGGGTTCAAGTGCTGCCCCTGACACACTCTCACTGTGTGATTCTAGACAAGCAACTTCACTTCTCTGTTCTAGGCAACTATGATGATAAGTTGCAGAGATGCATTAGTGGAGGGAATTTCCTCTACTAGGAGTTCTTGTTACTAAGGAAGTCACACATCCCATCCCCACCTCTTTATTAATACAACAGAAAGACACAGCTTTTGCTGCCATGAAGAATAGAAAATGTTTATGAAATTCCCTTTATCTTGCCCCTTCCTCTCTATTGATTTTAATGCTGTTTATTAAGAACCTCAAAAGGGAAAGCCCAAAGCTATATTTTCCTGGCAGACTTTTAGGGGTGAGGGGATGGGGTAGTGGGGAAGGCTAGAGGGGATAGGGAGATTACCTTTTCAAACATCTCATACTTTAACCTTGGTCCTGATTAGAATCACCAGCTAGCTACACAGGCAGAATGTTTGCTTTTCATCTTAGGGTTTTTCCTTTCAGCCTTTATTAGTTATTTCATAACCTACATTTGTTTACACTACAGTGACCACTAATATGAATGGAAGGGAAGGAAAAAAGCATTTATGAAGCACCTGCTATGTGCCAGGCACTGTGTCCAATGCTTTACAAATAGCTCATTTGATACTCACAACAACCTGGAGAAGTAGATGCAACTATTATCCCCTTTTTTACAGTTGAGGAGACTGAGTCCGGCATAGGTTAAGTGACTTGGCCAGGGTCACGCAGCTAGCAAGTGTCTGAGGCTAGATTTGAACTCGGGTCTTTCTGACTTCAGATCTAGAGCTGTATCCATTGTGACACCTAGCTTCAGAGGTCACCCTTTAATGGAGTTACAGAATGTTGGATTTGAAAGTTGCCCTTGGAGGAGGAGGGTGATAGTAGCTAGAATCTATATAGTGTTTTCCCTATGTTAGCCCACTTAATTTTAAGATGCCCTTTGAGGTCATCTTAGGGGGGAGTGGAGAGAGGATTTAGAGTTAGAAGAACTGGGTTTGAATCCCACCTGCCATTTTGTGACCTTGGGTGAGTTGGTCCATTCTTGATGATCCAAATCTTCTCAGTCTAACAGGTAAGGAAACAGACGTAGTGGGATGTTTAGGATGTTAGGGGGATGAACTCAGGACACATCCCATGGGGGCCTAAGGACAGCTGGGTGGGGCTGTCAGAGTGCTAGGTCAGGAAACAGCCCGAGTTCAAGGTCGGCCTTAGATGCTAGCTGTGAGACCTAGGGGAAGTCACTTCACCTCTGTCTGCCTCAGTTTCCTCACCTGTAAAATGGGGATAATAATAGCACCTACCTCCCGCCGTTATTCTGAGGAGCAAAGGAGACAATCATAAAGCACTTAGCAGCATGCCTGACACATAGTAGGTGCTTAATAAATGCTCATTCCCTTCCCTAAGCTGTACTAGCTCTCCATACCCTCAATCAAGCCCTTTGTCCTTTCGTGGAAAAACTATGTGTGTCCCTAAATTTGGAATCATGTTGCTTCTCTGATTACCTTATCCTTAGAGATGGAAAGGTCTTCAGGATCATATAGTGCTAACCATCTCGTTTCACAGACTAGAAAACTGAAGCCTATAGAGGTTAATGACCTGCCCAAGGTCACATAGATGAAAAGCTTAGTTTGACCCAAAGGGAATATAAGTAGCATCTATTTTATTTATATGAATTTGTAAATAATTTAACATTATATTGACTATTAGAATTAATAATTTACTATGGAAGCTTGAAGTTCGTTCAGTTAAATGAATATGACCCAGTTGACTTGGTCAATTCAGTAAAATTCATTTCGATAAACATTTATAAAGCCCCTACTATGTACCAGACAGCGTGCTAAGCTCTGGGGATACAAAAAGAGGCAAAAGATGGTCCCTGCCTTCAAGGAGCTTATAATCTAAAGTCAGCTGGTTATTTGACATCTTATTTTAAAAGCAACTTGAACTTTTTTTTTGTTTTCTGAATTCAGTATGTGAAAGACTACCTTTGAAAGTAGTCTTAAAGGAGTAATGGTTCAAAACCTGCTTCCTTACTTCGTTGTTTCACTCATTTCCCTGAACACATAGTCAGCACGACTGAGCTTCATTGACAAACAACACAAGATTCCTCAAGGAGATTGCATTCATTTGGGAGACCTGAGTTCCAATCTGCCTCATACACTTAATAATCGTGTGACCCTGGGCAAGCCCCTTAACTTCTCCTAGACCTGGTTTCATTATGTGTAAAATGAGGATAAAAACCTCACTTACTTTGCAAGAGGGGGAAAAATCTAATGAGATAATGTATGTGCTCTATACATTCTAGCTCATCATTATTCAGGGGCAGGTGAAACAGCACATACACAGAAAAAAATGTGAAAAATTCTAAGTATTTTTAAGGGGGAGAAAATATCCAGAACGAGGGAAATCAGGAGATCCTCCTCTAGGGGGTCCCTGAGCTGTGTGCTTTGAAAGGAAGCTAGAGATCCTTGGGGCACCTAGGGGGTACAGTGGATAGAGTGCTGGGTCAGGAAGACCTGGGTTCAGATCTGGACTCAGACACTTACTAGCTGTGTGAACCTGGACAAGTCACTTAACCTGGTTATCTCAGTTTCCTCATCTGTCAAATGAACTGGAGATGGAAATGGCAAACCACCCCGGTATCTTTGCCAAGAAAACCACAACAACAAAGTGAGATCCTAAGGGAGAAGAAAGGAGAAAGGAGTGGCGAGGGTACCAGCTGTGAAGGCAGAGAACCTGAGGTCATATCTTGCCTCTGATGCTTCCTACTTGTGTGATTTTCATTGTTTTGGGCTGCAGTGTCCTCATCTACAAAATGAGGGGGCTGGGTTAGGTGGCCTTTGAGGTCACTTCTAGCTGCCTCAGTTTCCTCACCTGTGAAATGGGGATAATAATAGCACATACCTCCCAGGATTGTTGTGAGGATCAAATGAGATAATATTTGTAAAGCACTTTACAATCTTTAAAATTCTATATAAATGCTAGCTATTATTATTCCAGCTCTAGATGGATGATTTGAATGCTTAGAATATATATATACAAACATATATATAGATATCCATCCATACATACAGACATTTAGTGTCCCAGAAGTCTCTGCTATTTTTGCACTAAGACTTTTGGTACACCCTGCATATATCTACAGGTTTTGGGATACTCAGAATTATCTCAATTGGGGAATGAGCACAAAGACACAGATGATATCATATGGAGTAGAACCACTAGCTAAACTGAACACTAGAAATTTTTTCCCTCGTGACATATCCCAGCTGCTTGAGCCACGTCTAGGACAGAGGAAAAGGAAACATTCTTTTACTTAGGGACATAACACGCTTCCCCCCCCCCCCAAAAAAAAACATTGTGGATTTTGAAAGGTTATCATAAGGAAAGGTTTTGTTGGCAGTGGTGCCCCGAGTTAAGTGCAGTTTACATTTAAGACTCCAGTAAAACACTTTCATTACAGCAGTTACTGCAGCATCCAGAAGAAAGAAAAACCCAGCGTTAACAGAGGCAAGGAAACACTTGCTCCAAGGCTGTGGGTGGATAGAAGGAAAGGAAAAATGAGAGGCTTCCTGCATAGGACAGGCAGGAGTGAGTTACTATCAGCCATATAAGGGAAAGAGTATATTTTTAGAATCTTTAACTTGTTTTTAAGTTAATGAATTACCAGCCAAGAAATAAATTTAGAGCTGATAAATATGTAAGGTCTCTTAACGTTGAATAAACTTACTCAGCTGAGATTGATTTCTTGGGAAGCCCGGAGAATTCTGAAGAGGCCGTTTGATGAATGGGGGATAGGGGATGGGGGGCGGGCATGGTGGAGGAGGCTTTTTTCCCACCACTTCTCTTGGTTTGTCACATTTATCATTGGCTAACAGAATCTCAGACTGAATTAGGGAAATATTGTCATACAAGCTGACCATTTAGGACAGTCAAACAAGGAGATGGCCTAAAATCTTACTTAGGGTGTTTCTTCACTATAGCTGATGTGTCTTTTGGAGGAATTTCATTTAAACCTTACTCTTCTACACTGACCGGGTATCAAGGGAGCAATGCGTAGTGGGTCTTATTCCTTAAGAGAAAGACTTTTTTCCTCCTCAGGGCTATCCAGAATCCGGCTTCCTGATACAAATGAGAACCTTATCTTTACAAAGAAACAAGATGGTAGATTTAGAGCTGGAAAGGATCTTGAAGGCCTCTGGGTATACCTCCCTCCTTTTACAGATGAAGAAGCTGAGGCTGAGACAGGTTAAATGAATTTAAGGCAAATTTCAATCCTGCTCAAAGACTTGGCTTTATAATTACTCTGGACTTTAGCCTATCCAATCATCTGTTTTAATAAAAGAGAGAGAGAGACAGGTATTTATTAAGTCCTTATTATGTGCCAGGCACTGAGATAAGCACTTTCCAAATATTATCTCATTTAATCTTCACAACAATAATAGGTGCTATTATTATTCCCAGTTTACTGATGAGGAGACCGAGGCAAACAGAGATGAAGTGACTTGCCCAGGGTCACATGGTTAGGAAGTGTCTGAGTTTGAACTCAGGTCGTCTGGACTCCAGGCCCAGCACTGCATGTATTCCTGCCTAGGTGGTAGGTTTACAGAGACACAAATAACTACTTCGTTGATAGAATGAAAAAAAAGTGGGAGACTTTGCTTGATCTGTGTGAGCAGTACGATAAGTTAGCTGAGAAAGCCAATGACATCTTAGTAAGAGAGGCACAGTGGGTAGGAATGAAGAGGCAGTAGCCCCCTGCCTCTCCCCTGCCCCCTTCAGCCCATGGAGGGAGGCTTGGGCTCAGCTCTAGGTTCTTCCTTGGAGGAAGAATGCTGATGCAGATAAAGGGAGCTTAGGGCAAGAGCAGTATCTCTCCTCCCTTCCACAGCCAAAGTCCTGGAAGAAGCATATCTGCCATCTTTGCCTGCATTTCCTGTGGGATTCTTGCAGTCTTGCTACCAAGCGCATCACTGACCGTAAGTGCGCTTTTCAAAGTTACCAAGGACCTCTTCTTCCGCCCTCATCTGTCTCAGCTTCTGTCCAGGAATTGGCTCAATGCGCCGTCCTCTCTCCTGGATACTTCCTCCTTTTGATTTTTTATTTTTTTGGTATGTGACATTGCTCCTTGGTTTTTCTTCTATCTGTCAGACCGCTCCTTCTGCATGTCCTTTTTTGTACCATCTTCCACTTCCTGTCTTTGTCCTAGGCCCTTTTCTCTCTATTTTCTCTGTCTCTGTCTCTTCAGTTATCATGGGTTTAATTATCATCCCTATGCAGATGACTCACAGATCTGGGTCTACGGATCCCCTCTGTCCCCCAAGAGTTTCAGTCATACATTGTTTGTTGGACATTTTGATTTTTTAAATAATATTTTATTTTTCCTCAATTACGCGTAAAAACAATTTTAATATTCTCTTTTTTTTAAAGTTTTGAGTTTCTCGGACATTTTAGCTGACTGTCATGTAGGCGTCTCAAACACAACATTTCCAAAACAAAACCCACATTTCCCCCCAAACTCTCCACTTTCTTTGGATGGTACCATCATCCTCTTAGCTACCTAAGCTAAGTGTTGTTCTCATTTTTCCTCACTCCGATCATCCAGACAATTGTGGAGTCTTTGTCAAATTGACTTTCATAGCATCTCTCCCATAAGACCCTTTAGCTCCACTTCCACAGCCCCCACCCTTGCCAAGGCCCTTATCTCCTCTCACCTGGACTGTTGCCATAGCTCCTGGGGTCTCTGTCCTGTTATTCTCTGTCCAACCTCCACGTAGCTTCCTAAAGTGCTCATCTGGTGCTGTAACCCTCCTCTTCGTAAAGCCCAGTGGCTTCCCATGACCTCCAGGATAAAATGTAAACTCCAGGGTTCGGCATTTTAGGTTCTTCCCAACTTGGCTCCAATCTACCTTGTTTTTATTATCATGTATTTCTGTCTTTCATACACACTGTGGTCCAGGCTGTGCCTGAAATGCCTTTCTTTCCATTTAAATTCATATTTCTCCCAGGAAGTCATAAGCAGAGACATCTTTCCCATTGGATCAAAGAGACCTAAGGATATTCACACTCACAAAACATAGTTTTATGTAGTTTTTCTTTCCCTTTAGAAAACACCCCAATTGCAACTTGTCCCTCTGCCATGTTTCTCCTTGGCCAGTGCCATGATCAGTCCTTCCTCCACAAGGATGAGGTGACGGTGCCTGCTTGCACAAGTCTAGGGCATAACTGCAAAGGAACTTTCTTATACCTCATGGGGGAAAGTGATGAGGCAGATAGATGAACAAGGCTTTTTCCAAATAATGGCCAAGCAGGAGCATGAACTTTTATCTTCTGAGAAGGAGTACTCTGGTACATGCCCAACAACTAGCTTTTTGACAAAAAGGATGTGAGAAAGACATCCCTGTAAGTTTAATGTGTACTATGAACTGTTTCTCCATAACTTTCTTGACAGTCAACAAAGCAGTAAGTAAAGCCCTGATTTGTAGAATTTGCCAATTCCTGAGGTGTAAATACTCACACTTGAAAATTTAACAGCCAGCTCTGCAGGCTGAGTCCAAGCAGCACACTACTGTTTTTGGATCTGAAACCAGTCTTCTGTCCACTAGAGTGCCTCAAAGACCTGGGATGTCAGCGCGGTGATGCAGATGAGTGTGGAAGCTGGGATTCAAGATTGGGCTTAAAACCTGCTCAACACGTGGACAAACCAAGCCATTCTATAAAAAGCAATTATTATCTGAACAGTATCAAATCTAAAGCTCTCACTTTACTTAGGATCCCGAATTTGGTGATACCTACTAGCTGTAGGACCCTAGGCAAGTCACTTAAGCCTGTTTGCCTCAGTTTCCCCATCTTTCAAATGAACTGGAGAAGGAAATGGCAAATCACTCCAGTATCTTTTCCAAGAGGACCCCAAACAGGGTCATGAAGATTTACACAAAACTGAAAACTGCTGAATAACAACAAAGGAACTAGAATTTGGAGGAAGCATTGTAATGGCGTAGCACAATTTTTTTTTTTTTGGGGGTAGGAGCAGGGAGGCTGAATCGGTGCAGAAACTTACTGAATAGGGAGTTACAGTTTGAAAAGGTTTCAGGTCTGAATGGTGCGAGGTAGTATGGTCGGCCTAGAGGAGGGACAGCTGGCCTCTGATCTAGGAAGATCTGAGTTCAAGCCCTGCCTTTGACACATACTGTCTGTGTGACTTTGGACAAGTTATTTAACCTTTCTGTGAAGTAGGTTGAAGAGAAGGTGTTGACCTGTATTGGTAGAGGGGGTTTCCTTCCCTGTAAGTTTAATAAAATCATATAGCCAAGCCTTAGGCTTAATATGAGTCAGTAGTATGGTGTGGCAGCCAAGTGAGCTAAGATGAAGGCATAACTTCCAGGAATAAGGAGGTGGCAGTGATGTTCATTGATAAATTGGAGGCTCTCCAGAAGGTGTCAACTTTCTCCATGAAGCCTTCCTCAGTCACCCAAGATCAAAGGGATTGTGCAGAAGCAACCAGGATGGTCTGAGTTGTGCTCTGAGATCATGTTGAATGAAACAAGGATACTCATCCTGAAGAAAAGATATGGGAAAGCAGGAATGTTTAGGAGGTGATCAAGGGAGGGGTTAACAGCTACCTTTAAGTATTTAAAGTGCCCATAGGTGGAAGAAGGGATTATACTTCTCTTTTGTTCTTAAGGTCAGAACTAAGGGCCATTAGCAGAAGTGGTAAAGAGGCAAATTTAGACTGGTTTAATTGTAGGGAAATCTTAATAATCAAGAGCTGTCCCAAAATGGAATGGGATGCGTTGAAAGGTCGTGGGTTCCCCCTCAAAGGCGGTCTTTGGTCCACAAGCAGAGGCCAAATGATCACGTTCTACTGGGGATGTGGATTGGATGAGATGGTCATTGAGGCCTCTTTGATTCTATTACATGATACCAGGCTCTTGTCAGTTGTACTCCACTGAGGGCTAGATGAGGGGAAGGCAAGGCAGCCAGCTGCCCAGCACTTGGAAGGGGAACTTTTAGTATGACTTTTTAAAAATGTAAAGTCACCTGCTTCAATATGTGGAATCTCCACCTTCGGTGGCACATTAGGATGGTTGTTGGTTTTTTGGTTTTGTTTTTATTTGGCAACAAATGAAACTCCCAAGCCTCCCTCCGGTGGACAATGGCATCCAGGTAGAGCCACATTACAGTGCCTTATCTGTCCTCATTCCAGGTTTAACAAATGAAGACATCCCTGAAGAATTCAGCCCAACTGCAGGAAGGCAGGCACATTCATACATTGTTGGTGGAGCGGTCAAGTAGTTCTCTTGGGCTGGAAAATAGAAAAATCCTTACATTTTTGAGTCCAATCTCTTTGACCCCAAAATTCCACTATTGGCCTTATACCCCATGAAGGTCAAAGATAGAGAAGAAAGATTCTACTTTTTAAAAAATATTTTTATTATAAACTTAACAGACTTCAACAAACACAAAACTTTCAATAAACAAAAAAGATCAGAAAAGAAGATTAACTGAAACTGGAATTTTGTTATATACGATTTTTGGTGGCACAGTGAATAGAGTGCTGGGGTGGGAGTCAGGAAGACTCATCTTCCTGATTCAAATTTGACTTCAGACACTAGCTAGGTGATTCTGGGAAAGTCGCTTAACTGTGTTTGCCTCAGTTTCCTCATATGTAAAATGAGCCGGAGAAGTAAATTGCAAACCACTCCAGTATCTTTGTTAAGAACCCCCCCCCAGGGGCAGCTAGGTGGTGCAGTGGATAGAGCACCAGCCCTGAAGTCAGGAGGACCTGAGTTCAAATCTGGCCTCAGACCAAACACTTGACTAGCTATGTGACCTTGGACAAGTCACTTAACCCCAATTGCCTTAAAAAAAAAAAGAAAGAAAGCCTCCAAAAGGGGTCATGGGGAGTCCGACACGACTGAAATCACTGAACAACAACAATATTAAATTTAACATGGTAGTTCCAACATAATGCTCTTAGTGCCCCCCCCCCCTTCAAATTTTCTACGGCTCTTTTCTGTGTATTTTAAAATGTTTCATGGGCACTCTTCTTTTAATTTTTCAAATTTTATTTTTTCTCAATTACATGTAAACAAAAATTTTTAACGTTTATTTTTTTTAAAATTTTGAGTTCTAGATTTTGGCCCTTCCTCCTTCTCCTCCACCCTTCTTGAGAAGGCAAGCAATTTGCTATAGATTATGCATGTGCAGTCATGCAAAGCCTTTCCATGTTAGCTGTGCTGCTAAAGAAAACCCACACCAAAAAACAAGAATAATAAAGAAAGTAAAAAACAGTCTGCTTCGATCTGCATTCAGACTCCACCAATTCTTCCTCCTGAGGTAGAGAGCATTTGTCATCACAAGTCTTTTGTAATTGTTTTGAGAGATCCCACTTCTTTAAAAAAATGCTTTTGACAACACTATATTTGTGGCAACCAAAAGGTGGGAGGAAAGTGGGTATAAATCAGCTGGGGGCTGGCTGAACAATTGTGGTCTATGATTATACTGGAATGTTATTACACTGTAAGAAAGGACAACTATGGTGAGCCCAGAGAACCTTCAGAAGACTTATTTGAACTGATGCACTGATGTAAAAACATTTTACATGATGACCACAATAATTCAAAGGAAAACAGCCCCAAAAGACTTCAGAACTCTGATCTATGCAGCGGCCATTTGTGACTTTAAAGGACTACTGGTGAAGCATAGTCCAGCTTCTTGGACATATTGTTAGGAAGACCAGAATTTGAATCTCTTTTTTTTTTAGGTTAAGATCTCCTGCTTTATTTATTTTAATAGTATTTTTTCCAATTACACGTAAAGACAATTTTTGACATTCATTTTTAGAAATTTTGAATTCTGAGTTTGAATCTCGCTTCAGACCCTTGCTAGACGTATGACCTTGAGAAAGTCGCTTAACTTCTGTGTACCTCAGTTTCCTCATCTGAGTTATACTCTATGGCCTCTAAGGTCCCTTTCAGCACTAAACATACAATCCCAAGAAGTTCTTGACATCAGTTCTAAATCTGCCTAGTCATAACTTCTACCCATTGCTCCTATTTCTTCCACTGGTAACTTTGCAGAGAGAGGTTTCAGTGGAGTGACAACGTTGGAGACCAGATTGTAAGGGGTTGGGGATCAAGTGAGAAGAGAGTATGTAGAAGGAGAAGTTTGGATAGCTTTTTCTAGGAGTTGGGCCATCAAAGACAGGAGAGTTATAAAATAACAATTTGAGGGGATAGTAAGGTCAGTGAGGTTTCTCTTAGAGGATGGGGGTGTCTTGTGCATATTTGTAGGGGATGAGGAATAAGGCTGTAAACAGAGAGAGACTGGAGAACAGAGAGAAGGAATTAAACTGGGGGTGTTGCATTCATGTAATGGGTTCAAGGGGTTGGCCTTGGCAAGGAAAAGGACTATCTAATCGTCATAGGCTGGAATGAAGAGGACCAGAACTGGGGATGACCTAAGAGAGTTTTGAGATGGAAAGCAGAGGAGGAGAGGAAGCTCACAGGGGAAAGAAAGGCCTTTATTTTCTCCATAAACCGTAAGGCAAAGTCCTGTGCTGGAAGGGTAGGGCATGGTAGGTTGTGAAAGGCTTGAAGAGAGATGAAAAGGACTCTTTATGTGGAGTGCTATGAGGAATCTTTTTTTTTTTTTTTTTGCTAGGCAATTGGGGTTATGTGCCTTACCCAAGGTCAAGTATCTGAAGGTGGATTTGAACCCAGGTTCTTCTGACTCCAAGCTGGAGCTCTATCCACTGCACCACCTAGCTGCCCCTATAGGAATCAATTAGGGAGGAATAAAAGGCTTTCTTCCATGCAGGGAGGGCCCAGTTGGGATTAGACGGATCTGGGAGCTCCCTCCAGGGATGTAGATCCCAGCCCATCCCTGCCAGCCCATCCCGGGTCATTCTCATCCACCTTCTCTCCAAAGTTCCCCAGAGGGGGTTTCGCTCAACATGCTGAAGGTTTTTCTTGCTTTCTCCCAACTATACAAGAGAACCAAGGGAGCATCCAGCTTTCTACCTCTCATTCTTGCCATGTGGCAACCTTTATTCCTGTTCTTCTAGGGAATTCTTCGTTGGTCATATGGAGCAAACCAATATTCTTTCCCACTGAGCCACAAGCATTTCTTATGCTGGACCTGGAGCCAGGAAGATTTGAGTTCAAATCTCTAAGTGACCCTGGGCAAACCACTTAACCTGTCTGCCTCAGTTTCCTCAACTGTAGTGACCCTGGGCAAGTGACTTTAACGTCTCTGTGCCCCGGTTTCCTTCTGTGTAAAATGAGGATGCTAATTGTTGTTGTTTTTGTTACTGCTACAAGAAGCCATTACCAATTCTAAAGCCTGAAGATGGGGCTTCTGTTTGTGGACACTTACTTAGGTCATTAGGTACAGTAGATAGAGAGCAGGTCCTGCAGTCAGGAAGACCTGAGTTCAAATCTGGCCTCAGACATTAGTGTATGACCCTGGGTAAGTCACTTAACCCTGTGTGCCTCAATTTTCTCATCTGTAAAATGAGCTGGAGAGGGAATAGCAAACCACTCCAGTATCTTTGCCAAGAAAACCCCAAATGGGGTCATGAAGAGTCAGACATAACTGAACAACAACAATACGTTAGGTCATGAAGGGTTAGGGTTAGTATTAATTTTGTTTCCCCATCTCCTATCAGTTTCGAACTGAAGTGACTTGCCCATGGATGGTCACACAACTAATAAGTTTCAGAGACAGGAAATGGGTGCTGGTCTGTTTGACCCCAGGTCCAGCTGTCTCTCTAGCCCACCACAGTGCCTTGGCAACAGGCTGAAATCGCAGCTTCATGGGTTTATCAAAGCATTTCATATTTAGATGTTATGGCATTTCATCTACAATTGTAGTACTTCCTATGAAATATAATCTGGCAGAGTCTAATACAGGATTGACCATCTTGGTTCCAGGGCAATGTTATTGCCATGAAATGAAATGTTGAGAGTGTCCCCCAAATGCAGAAGCCAACTGAAGTTATTTTAGGGGTTTGATGACAGTGGGACCCTTTTTTGTCTGATGTCTGAAGGGAGCCAGGCCAAACCTCCATAGGGTGGGCTCCTGATGAAAGGCTCTGCTTGCCACTCTTCCTGCCCTCTTCTCATTAAGAAGGGCAAAGAGCCTGCTTGTTGGGTTCCTGTTTGGGAAAACTGGGCAGCCCAGAGAGAAATCTTAATAATCACTTTGCTCCCGAGCTTGGAAACGAGAGCCAGATCTCAGGGTCCTCTCATTCAAAGCCTTTATTTTGGCAGATTTTTTCTGTGGTCTTTACTGAACAGATCAGCCTTGGGTTTCTCCAGGGGGATTGGGGAGCAGGAATGCAGGCTTTGTCTCCATGAATAGCCAAGCACAAATTAGGGAGATGCCAATTTCCGGTGGCCTTTCAGGCCTGCAACTCGAGCCCTGCACGCTCCTGGCCCTTGCACAAGGGGAAACAATGGGGGACTTCTTTCAGGTTTCACTTCAGAGCTCCCAGAGACCAGGGAAGTAGCTAAAACTCTACTTTACAGGTAATTAACACTAGATAATGTTGGCTGGGCATTTTTTTTGAGCGTTGTCAAAAGAGGGGGATCTGGATACTTCACAGAGGTGTTCAGGAGGGATAAAAGAGGCATCTTAACATGAACAAGGAGGCATGGAATAGGTGGGTCAAGTGTACTCCTCAGTGCATGACCCTACACGCTATTAAAAAAGAAGTGATATGGCAGTATTAGAACTCCAATTGGAAAAGTAAGAAGAGAGAGAATGTCATTCCATGATATTGCTGTCAGAAGACCCAGTTCAATTTGATTCATAGGATGCTGGGTGTGGGGATGGAAAGGATCTTTAGGGCTCTTCTTGTCTGACTCCTTTTTATAAATGAGGAAACAAAAATTCCACAGTGGTTAACTGACTTTGAACTCACATCTGTTGACTCTAAAACCAATATTCTTTCCCACTGAGCCACAAGCATTTCTTATGCTGGACCTGGAGCCAGGAAGATTTGAGTTCAAATCTCTAAGTGACCCTGGGCAAACCATTTAACCTGTCTGCTTCAGTTTCCTCAACTGTAAAATGGGGATCATAATAGCACCCACCTCCCAGGGTTATTGTGAGGATTATGAGATAATATTTGTGAAGCACTTAGCACAGTGCCTGGCACATAGTAGGTGCTATATAAAGGCTTGTTTCATCTTCCCTCTTCCCTCTATGGGCCAGGCTCTGTGTTAGGTGCTAGGAATTCATGCCTTCTAGGGGCTTACATTCTATTTGATTTGTACATAGATAACCAAACGTCATGGGGGTTATGGGGGGAGAAGCCTGATTCCTCTCTCCTTCCCATTTGCTTTGTTTGGAACATATTCCATGGATCATGCTTGAAGCTGAGCTGAGCTCTCTTGGTCACAAATGCCAAGTGATTTCAGAGGTAGGGAAGGTCCTACTGTGCATGCACGAGAGAGAGAGAGAGAGAGAGAGAGAGAGAGAGAGAGAGAGAGAGAG
>NW_020949971.1:9724839-9738569 GCF_900497805.2 Vombatus ursinus
GAGAGAGAGAGAGAGAGAGAGAGAGAGAGAGAGAGAGAGAGAGAGAGAGTGTGTGTGTGTGTGTGTGTGTGTGTGTGTGTGTGTGTGTGTTCAATTCTGGCTTACCATCTCCTCTGCCCCCTTGTAGTCAAACTTCAAATGTTCCAGTTGATGCCTACTAAAATCCTCAGACTGTCTAGTTCATCTGCCTCCTTAGCTCGTGTCGTCTGCATCTTCAGTCCACCTCACACACATCCAAAGGTCAAACCTCGATCTTATCATAACAGACAAATGTTCTGGGTCCAAAATCCATAGCACTGATATTCCTGTAACTATGCCTTCCTGTCCTTCCTGCTCTCCTTTTCCTTCCTGTTCTCTTCTCCTTTGCAGCCTCTGGTCCCTTTTACCCATCCCTGCTTTCCTAGACCAACAAGCCTGTTCTGGCTAGCCTTCTGACCTCATTAACAAAAAGCTCTTCAAAATCTTGACCCTGTGGTTAGTTGGTTCAATTTTATATTATCTTCCACTTGAGTCCCTTGTCCTGTCGGCCTACTCCCACTGCTTCCTTTCTAGACTCAAACTAGAGGTTCCTCCCTCCAGTGATGTTCTCTGCCCCTGTCTGTTTGCTGAACACTGCTGGAGAAATCACACGACTGCATGGGTCCAATACAAAACTACATTATCCAGTGGCAGCTAAGCCCTCACTGCTTCAGGCACATACTTTCATTCCTCTTAAATTGACTCTGTTGAAGTCTGCACTGGCTGTTCAAAATCATTACTTTTTTTTCCTTAAGCTACCTATACTTTCATCTTTATCTATACTTCCCACCCCCCAGCAGAAGACTTTTCCATGTACTTTACTCAAAAATATCCATTCCTTACATCTTGAGCTCCTTCTCACCACTCTGTTCCATACTTCAAATAACCTCGGTATCCTCCCCAATCCTTTCCTCTTTTTGTTGCTGTTGTTCAGTTGTGTCTGACTCTTTGTGACCCCAAATGAGTGTTCTCTTGGCGAAGGTACTAGAGTGGTTTGCTATTTCCTTCTCTAGCTCATTTGACAGGTGAGGAAACTGAGGTGGAGTTAAGTGACTTGCTCAGGGTCACACAGTAAGTATCTGAGGTCAGATTTGAACTTATGAAGATGAAGTCTTCCTCTCTCTAGGCCCAGAGCTTTAACCACTGTGACACTTAGTTGCCTACACACTGTTATACCTGGAGGTTCGTTCAGGATTTTTTTTTTAAACTTTACTTTTTATTTTATTTTCTGCTTTGGGAGTTGAATTCTTTTTCTAATTCTTTCTTGTTGCTTCTTTATAAGCTGAATGTCTTGGATTATTGTTATATACATTGCAGTTGCTTGTACTACAAATATTTTAATTTTTATTTTTTTGAATTCCCTTTTTTGCTTTTATGTTAATTCATTTTTTTCTTCATACTTTTGAGTTTAGAGTGGAATTCAGTTTAATATTTTGTTATTTTGGGGGTAGAAAATATTTGTTTCCTTGCTTATTCATTCACTTATTTATTTACTTGTTTATCTATGTATCTATATATCTGTGTGTCTATGTATCTATGTGTCTATCTAATCATCCTCATTCCTCCCTAC
This sequence comes from Vombatus ursinus, assembly GCF_900497805.2. Lineage (NCBI taxonomy): Eukaryota > Metazoa > Chordata > Mammalia > Diprotodontia > Vombatidae > Vombatus > Vombatus ursinus. The sequence continues at coordinate 9,726,428 of NW_020949971.1, forward strand.
GTTGTGTTCCTGACTCCCCTAGTCTTTCTCTACCATGCCCTAGAAACCTATTCCCCTGGAAGCTCATTCCACCCCCGGACTTCACGCATTGGAAGTAGCCTCCACTCCTTCAGTTTCTCCCTTTGGTTGGCTGGTTCCTCCCAGAACCTCCATTTTGAGGAGGAGACCAATGGCAGCCATGTTTTTTTTCCTCTCCAAGCTATACTCTTGACTTTCTAGGACTTTTTCTACAATACCCTTCACCTTTATCTCTCCCTGCCCCCCCTTTTCTCAGCTTCCCTCCACCATGCCGCACCTTCTGGGTACCTACTCTTATCTCTATCCCCCACCCCAATTTTCTACCTCTTTTTATATATTATCATCCTCTAGTAGAAGTAAGCTCCTTGAGGGCAGGGACTGTCTGCCTGTATTTGTATTTCTGGAGCTTAACACAGTGCCTGGCACCAGAAGGTAACTAAATAGTAATGACTGCTTCCTGACTAGTTTGAATTTCTAAACATTAGTGTTTGTTGGACTTCACATGTGATACAAAATTTGGTTCCCTTTGGAAGTATACTTGTGTTCCCTTTCATGCTATTTTATTTTTCTTTCTCACTGAGATTTTCTAGCTGAGTTTCAGTCTTTCTATTTTTTTCATGTTTCTATTTTTAGATTTCATGAATTTGGTTCGGTTTTTCTTTTCTGTGTACCTGTCTTCCGGGTGCCTAATTGCCTATAAGCTCCATTTGCAAAAGAATGCTGTCAATTAATGATATTAAATGTGATACTGAACTTCCTCGGTGTGTGGTGTATGCAGATGCTGCTATTGCTTGTAAATTTGCATATCAGCTATGAGTCAATTGCCTTAGAGCATGACTTACTATCGTCTATATAAGATTGATTTCTTAGGATCTCTTCCTTCAGGGATTGGTAGAATGCTGCTGTCACAGGTCAATATTGTGAAGATAGGAAGGGGGCACCTGGAAAGTAGCATTTACTGTCCTTTGGACAAAGCCACAGGGATTCACTGATACTTGGATTAGACATAGTGTTTATAGTTGAGAATATTATAAAAGACTTGAAAGCTAGAATAAAAGAATCCGGGGAGTGTGGAATAATCTATATGGTGATAAGGCGAGGAGAATTCACTACAAATGTGTTTTGTGAATTATCAGACCTAACTGACCACTCCAAAAGTTCCGACGAGACTCAGAGAGGAGACGGTGCCTGGGAATTGGCTTGCGATCCTCCCTTGGCAGCAGAGGAGCTCTGAAACAAATTTAAAATACTAATGCAAAAGGGGGTTAACAGAGTACAGTAGTTGAGGTACAGACTTGAATATATATTTCCCACCTGGATGGAAATTGGAGCAAGATTTTTGCCATCAGGATCAGAGACCTCATCTGAAGGAAAGCTGACTCCTTATTCTCTGTGCGGAAGATGAGCATTCTTTCTCTGCTCCAATTGTGGGCTAACTTCCCTGGGTCAGATGGAGGAGTATTATCTGTGAGACAGTCCAAAATTATATTCCCTATAGTGAAACGAGATGGCTCACTTGCGCATCAGTCAGAGGCTAAATTCTCCTGAGTTGTATAGAAAAGTTTCACCAATTAAGAGGTTGAGACAAGACATCTTATTATAGACAGCAAAGATAAATTCAAGTGAGGATTAGCCTTAAGAAGGAACTCCTGCCCTCCTGAGGAAGACTCAGTAGAAGAGGGTTGGGTGTGCACCAGAATTCCTACAGGACTATCAGGCTTCTGAAAGGGATGAGATGAATTGTTGGATTGAAAGTACCAGAGGCCAACACCTGTGGGATCAAAAAAAAAAAAAATCATGATCTACATGTCAGGAATATGTATTTGGACTTCAAGTCCAGAATTGTTCAATATTGAATCTTTACTATTGAAAAATTGTGTCTGTGCCTCAGTTTCCCTATTTATAAAATGGAATTAATAATAGCACCTACCTCTCAGGGTTGTGGGGATCAAATGAAATATTTGTGAAGTGTTTTACAAATGTTAAAGTGTTATAAAATGATGGTGATGATGATGGTGGTGATGGTGATCATCTATTATCGTTATTATTTCATTGTAGTAGAGCTGTGATAAAAGCAGAGTTCAGCAAGAGCACAAGCATGGTTTCACTATGTAAGTGGGGGATACAAGGTCTGCTCCAGGAGCAACCCACAAGATCCAGCTCACTGATTCCTAGCCATTCTAGGAACGAGGCAGGCAAAGTCCTTTGTCTGTGATGGATGACCCCAAAGGCCACCTCAAGAACGTGTTGGCATCATCACAAAGTCCAACAGCCCACATGCATGGCCAAAGAAGAGTGGAAAGATGCTTAAGCATATAGACTATTGGATTTGGGATAAGAGAACCCAAGTGGACCAGAGCAGCAGGCTGAGAGGTCAAGATGCCTTGCGTTGTCTCTTGGGCAGTACTGGGTTCTCAGCATCGGTTCCTACCAGATTCCTATTTGGATAGGGGGAAGAACTAGGAGGTGGGCAGAGGAGGCAGATCTTCAAGTCGTATGGGACATTTGAGCTGAGCTTTGAAGGAAACTAGGGATTCTACGACTGGTGGAGGTGAGGAGGGAGAACATTCTAGGAAGGGGAAACAGGAGCATGGAAGGCAGATGGAATGTTATCTGTGAGAAAAAAGAAAATCCATCAGTTTGGCTGTACTGTAGAGAGCTAGACTATCTGTAGACTATCTGTCAGGCACTGTGCTAAGCACTTTACAAAGATTATCTGATTTGATACTCACAATAACCCTGGGAGGTAGGTGCTATTATCATCCTCAGTCTACAGATGAGGAAACTGAGGCAAACAAGGCAAAGTGATTTGCCCAGGGTCACATAGCTAGTAAGTATCTGAGGCCAAATTTGAACTTGGGAAAATGAGTCTTCCTGACTCCAAGCCTTGTGCTCTATCCACTGTACCACCCAGCTGTCCAAATGTCTATGCATATATGATACTATAGTGGGGCTTAGAGCTGGAAGGGACCTGTGAGGCCATCTAATTCAGATGAGGAAACTGAGGCCCAGAGAAGTTAAGCACTTTACTCAAGGCTAGACAGTAAGTGACAGAGATTCAAACCTAGATTTTTCTCACTTCAAATCCACGTCAGTTTTTATTGTACCTCTAATGAGTAAGATGGAGAGACTTGTCCAAGGTCATACAGGTTGTAAGTAGCAGAGTCAGAGTTCAAACCTCTGTCCTTGGACTCTAACTCCACTGGCCATGGCTTCCTCTTGTTCTCGTGGATCGGTGACCTCAGACTTCTCTAACCCTCGAAGGATCATTTCCAGGACCTTTTCACCCTAAAACAAAACATGATTGATCTGGGAGTTTCCATCTTCTGTCTCTGGCTTTTCTCCTCTCTCTTCATCCCATCCCTCTCCCACCCAAACTCACTGCACTTTCCCTTTTTCTATTGTTATCCCCAGCCTAGCATCCCCAAGTGCCTCTTGCCCCAAATCACATCTCATTGTTTTATCCCAGCTCAGAGTCTCCTCTGGTAACCTCAGGATATAGATATTCCCTAGGTCTCCATAGATGTGGGATAGTAGTAACTACTTATCGGCTACAGTATGGCCTTCATGTCATCCCACAGACAAAATGCGGCTAACACAAAGGACTCACAGTCACCCATAATAATTGATACAGTTCATCCCATGCTGATGAGTTATACTCTGCTTCACCCCAGGGTCCTATCTGGGTCTCTGGCCTTATAATATTACCCAAAGGGCTTGGATTCCCCTCAGAGGGGAGATAAATGAGGTTGTTGGAGAGACAACCCCCTGATATTCTGGTGAGTTCCACTTTTTTTTTTTTTAGGCAATTGGGGTTAAGTGACTTGCCCAGGGTCACACAGCTAGTAAGTGTCAAGTGTTTGGTCTGAGGCTGGATTTGAACTCAGGTCCTCCTGACTTCAGGGTTGGTGCTCTATCCACTGCCCAACCTAGCTGCCCCTGAGTTCCACTTTTCACGTCACACACAGACCACTTCAAGGTCTTTATCCTTCAGGTCTGCCAGAAGACCTTGAATTCAGCCCAGGAGAGAAATAGATTTGGGTCTTTCAGAGAGGCAGCCCTTGTCCCATGGGATGGATGCCACCGCAGCCCACCCCGATGCCACAACTCAGAGCTGAGTCACAGAAGGTTCCACTCATCTGTCATCACCAGCCAATCTGCTCCATTTACTTCCACTAGAACCTTAAGACAATGTCGATCACCCACTGAGGGAGTTTCCAAAGACCTGGTGTCAAGAGCACCTTATCTGAATTCAAGAAAGACCATGAAGTCTGAATGATGCCAGTAGCTAAACCAAGCAAAGCTGGTCAGAAAAGGCTTCTTCAGGAGCACACCCTGTTTTGCTGAGAAAGCCGTGGCCGGTGGGTTGGTCGGCCAGTTCTTTCTTCTTTATGAGCTTCATTAAAATGTTTAACGACTTCCTATGAGCTTTATCTCCCCAGGTGAACGCCAGAGCTCATTGTTTTCTGAACAGTAACTGGCTTGGGATTAGGTAACCAAATTTATGGTGTCTCCTGTCAAAACCAGCAGATTCTCACTCAGACTGTACAGGAAGCTTTGTCTGAGAGCATCTTCAAAAAGATGACGATGTGTGTGTTCATCTTGTGAAGTTATTAAGCATTTATTAAGCACCCACTATTTGCAAGGCACCAGGGGTGCAAGGACCAAATAAGAGATTTATCAACTTAGTGCTGAAAGGGACCTCGGCTAACCTCACTTTACAGGGGAGGAAACTGAGTCATAGACTTGCCCAAGGTGGCCTAGTAAGTAAGAAAGCTAGAATTCAAACCAAGGCTCTCCGACTCCATGTTTAACGTTCTTTCCCCTTTGCCATTTGGCTTCTCTGTCTCTGCTCTCAAGGGCTTTACACTCTACTGGGAGGAGAGAAAATATGTGAGATAAGTTTATAAGGATGATTTGGAGGAGAGGGCCTTATGGTGGGGGGGAAAGGGAGTGACAATGATCACTAGCAACAGAAGCAAACAGTGCCTGGCACAACGTAAGTGCTTAACAAATGCTCGTTGCCTTGCAGAAGCGGTTTACTTTCATTGTTGTTCAGGCATGTCTGACTCTTCATGACCCCATGGATCATACTGTCCATGGAGTTTTCTTGGCAAAGATACTGGAGTGGTTTGCCATTTCCTTCTCCATTGGATTAAGGCAAACAGAAGCTAATTGACTTGCCCAGGGTCACACAGCTAAGAAGTAGCTGAGGCTGGATTGGAACTCAGGTCTTCCTGACTCCAGGCCCAGTGCCCTATCCATTACACCACCTAGCTGCCTCCTTTGCTTTCACTAAGTGACTTTAAAAGGCCACTCAATTGCATGCAGTTGGTATTAGCCACTCCATGTTTCATGTTTTGCATTAGACACAAAAATAGGTTTTTTTGTGGGCCTGCAGAACTCCCAGTGTGGAGATTCCCTTCACTAATCCTAGCTTATCTCTGACTTGGTTAGAGATGAAGGGGAGCTTTGAGTTTATCTGCTCTAACCCCCTCATTTTACAATTTAAATCTGAGGAAACTGACTCAGAGGTTCACTGACTTAACTAGAGACCCACAGCTAGCAAATTCAGAGGAGGGATTTGAACCCAGGTCTTCCTGGCTCTAAGTCCAATAGGATAGCCACCAGGCCACACTGCCAGTGGGTAACTGACTTGTCTGCAGAATTGCAGTTAGTAAGTATCAGGAGCTCAATCTGAACCCAGAGTTTCTTGATGCCCTCCATCCACTGAGCCGATCTGCCTGCCACACTCCTTGAATAAAAATGATTACAAATACTCTAATACTAGAATGTCTCAATCTACAATTTTCTCTACTAATATATTGCTTTCTTAAGACTCTTAAGGCCCATGGCTACTTTGGCATATGTGACTTTTGAATGAAACCTCCCATGGAAAGGACTCCATTGCCCGTAATTTCTCTGGATTCCTTTAAGTATGACCTTAAATCCCATCTTCTGCTGGAGGTCTTTCCCAGTTCCGCTGGCTTCTAGGGCCCTCCCCTCAGAGAGGACCTCCCATTTATTCTTTATGTCTCTCATGCTCCCCCACTGGGGGCAGCAAGGTGATGTAATAGATGGAGCAATGTGCCTCCAGTCAGGAAGATCTGAGTTCAAATCCAGCCTCAGACACTGACTAGCTGTGTGACCCTGGGCAAGTCATTTAACCCTGTTTGCCTTAGTTTTCTCATTTGTAAAATGAGCTAGAGAAGGAAATGACAAACCACTCTAATATCTTTGCCAAGGAAACCCCAAATGGGGTCAGGGAAAGTCGGACAGGACTGAACAACAATTTCTTCTTTAGAATGTGAGCTTTTTGAAGGTAGAAATTGTTTTTAATCTTCTTTTGTACTTGACATAGTGTCTGCAGGGTATATAGCTAAGTGCTTAGTAAACGTCTTCTGCTTTTGATTGATTGATTGGATGAATGAATGAAGAAGTGTCTGAGTCTGGATTGGAACTCAGGCTCAACTCTGTGTCTAGTACCACATGCATGCAGGATAAAGTTGGTTGAGTACTAATGATAATAGCAATAAGAATCTAGCATTTATATGGTGCTTCATGGTTTCCGAAGTTCCTTCCGTAAATTATCTCATCGGATACAGCAACACTGTGTGGTAGGTTCTATTTTTATTCCCATTATACAGGTGAGGAAACTGAGACCAAAATGTTAAATGGAACACCTAGGGAGGGTGAGAGGCAGGATTTGAACCCAGGTCTTCTTTGACTCCAAATCCAACCCTCTTTCCACTAAGCCATGCTATCTCTTGTGCTCATATGTGTCAGGGACCAAATAATATTTTCAAACATCCACGATTTCCTCTGGTTTCATTTTAAACAAAGTGTTTTTGGATGGCTCATTAGATCCAGCCTTATAGTCTTGGGTATCACCTCAGGACTGAGCACAGCTGGAGAAATCCAGTTGTCTGAAGCTTTTGTATATAAAGCAGCTCCCCCTCCCTACCCCCCTGTAAAAGTCTCACCCAAACCTATGAACTTCTAAGTCAAAAGGATGGAGAAAAGCAACAATTGCTGAATGTTGTTCCCCTTACCAACCATGTCTCCTTTCTCTGCAAGCTCTCAAACATGCCACCTCAAAATTAAAAAAAAAATGTAAAGGGTTGGTAGAATAGAGAGGCAATGACAGGCACGTGGAGTCAGAGAACCCAGTCACTTACTATCTGCGTGATGTTGGGTAAGTCACTTAATCTCTCTAGGTCTCATTTTCCTGTAAAATGGGTGTGTTGGATTTGTGGAAGGAAAAAGAAATCAACATTGTGCTTTGTATTTTAAGCATAAGTCTGCCAGAAACATTTTTGTTTAACTTAATGTCAATGTAATATCCAAGTCATTTCTGGCTTAAAGAAAGAAACGCCCAAAATGGTGGAGTTTGCCCATGCCCTTCAGCATGTCTCTGTCCCAAGACAATCTTAGGTAACATTTACAGGAAACCTGAAGGAGAAAATCACAATATATAAAAATACAGTTTTGGGTTAACATTCCAGAAGAATTGAGTAAGTCACCATCCCACTGTCTCTGAGATCTCTACCCTCAACGAATCTAAGGGACTCCTCCCAGAGCTGATATCTGAGAATCTCTTCCATTGGAAAGATGGGAAGGTGTCTTTCTTTGAGTGGAGCAGAGGGCAATTTCCTTGGGTGAGTCCCAGGCCAATTCCTTCAGGGGACAGAGAAGAGGAAACTACTTTTAGATGAGTATATCTTGATCATTTCAGCAAAGGCTATGATCTTAATCTAAACAAGCTACAAGTATTCTTCTTTCTAAATCTTAGTTCCCATCCTTAATCCATCTTCTTTATGAAAGATCTTTCAAAAAAAATCTATCCCATATTTGAACAAGGAAGTCTGGAAAGGACCCTTTATTAGATTAGAGAAATAGTATTCCTGAGTATTTTCTAAACAAAGGTTTTGTTTTGTTTTCTTTTAAAATATGCTTCCCCAGATGAGATGACCTTTGTGGTACCTGCTGATACTAGATTTATGATCCTATGTCACCAGGGCCAAAGTGTAAGCAGATATTCATCTGTGTGGCTGTCTATACAATCCCATGACCAGATATCCAGGTAGATGGAAATAGATGGAAATTCACGATGGAGATCTGAATTTCATGGAGGGAAACATAGATAAATCTCCAATATACAAGTAGGGCCATCTTGTCCAAGTAGGGCTTTTGAAGGACAGACAGGCTGATGCCACTGTGTACCGTCAGGGAGATATGAGAAATTTTAACTCAGCCTGTGGGGGAGAACTAACTCACCTAATGTGTTTAATCTTAGTCATGTGTGGGGGCGTACGGGTGCTGGGAATCAAAGAACATGTTAGGATGCCCACATCCTATCCCCCACATGCCTATCTCTCCAATGGAGGGGTTCTCTCATTTTCCACTTAGTACTTCTCACGACCTTGCCTTTCTTTTTCTGCTTCACTCCTAGTCAATTAAGAGTCACATCTACCTACCCATCCACAAAGTCAAAGAGCTGTTCTTCAGGGGAACACAAAACCCACCTGGGAGGGGAAGGGGGTAGGGTACATTTACATACACAAGGCACATCTTGAACAATCTTGTCTCAGCCAATCTCATTTCACATCAATGTGTACGAACAGTCCCTCTATAAAGCCAGCTTATCTGGTCCCCTACTTTCTCTGTCTCCACTTCTTCCACCTGGTTGACACCAGGCTTAGAAATCCCCCACCCCAAACTCAAGTCCCTCAGACAGAGAGGAGTTTCCAGCTAGATAGAATCTCATCTCCTATGTCTCAGCCTCACCCCATTCCCTTCTCTCTCCACTCCCCCATTCCCTGGTTGAGTTTCTCCTTAAGTATGAATTAGGATTATATATAAGAGGAACCTTAGGTCATAGAGCTCTCTCAGCTATGATGAAAGCTCCTGTCCTTCCCCCTACCCTTGCCATCCCATGCCCCCAGCCTTGTAACATTGTTTAGGGAATGGCAGGCTATCATTAGTGCCATGACTTGCAATGTTGGCACCTGGGGCAATTCAGCTGAGGGTGGAAAGAGACTTTGGGACCCCATGCAGCTCTTTTGCGATGGGATATGGGGCAGTGGGGTAGGTAGCAAGGCAGAGGAAAAGAATACCATCTGGTAACATCCTGTTTTAGCTAATTATTCTTGCCATCTAGATGCTAAGTCTGGTTGTTCTTTGCTACAAAAGAAATGCAAGTTCTAGAAGTACCCTGTAAATTTTGGTGCCCTGGGGAAGAGCTCTGGATGACCCGCCCCCCCCCACACCAGGTATAACTTTGGTTTTTAAAAATAATGTTAATGATATTAGATGGGGTATGTGAAAACAATTAATTAATCAATATTTATTAAGTGTGCCAGGAACTGTGATAATAAGGACAAAGAATGAAACAATCCCTGCCTACAGTCAGCGCACATTCTAAGGGGATAGGAGGGGAGACAATAACACATTGAAATAATATTCATTCTTCCTTATTTCTGGGAAAACTAGAGGAAAAAAACAGTAAGTCAGAATTTACCTCTGGGGGTCTCGTTGTATCTCCCTTTGTATCTGTAGCATGGAGTCGCTTTGCATGGAACCATAACATCTGCCACTTACATTGCATTTCTAAGGCTTGCAAAACTCATTTTGGTCCTCACACCAAGGCCTTCCGGCTCCAAGGCTGGTGCTTTCCCCACTGCACAACGAAGCTCCTTCCAGCACAGTCCTCCTTTGATGGTTCATTGAGGTGGGCGGCTGACCCCAGGCTGACCCCAGGTGCTCAGAGTGGGGTACAAGTTCTGGTAGGTCTTATCAAGCTGAAAAAGCTTTGAATATGGCCCAGGCAACAGATTGTCTTCTGAGGGAGGGGAGAAAGAGCATCCTTGGGAAGTAAGCAGCAAGGTCAAGGAGCATGGGATTATGGCTTTAGAGCTAGAGAGCATCTCAGAGGCTATTTAATCCGGTCGGGGTAGCCAGGCGGTGCAGGGGGTGTGCTGGGCCTGGAATCAGGAAGACTCATCTTCCTGAGTTCAAATCTGGCCTCAGACACCGTTTGGGTCACTCTGGGCAAGTCAATTAATCCTATTTGCCTCAGTTTCCCCATTTGTAAAATGGGCTGGAGAAGGAAGTGGCAAACCACTCCAGTATGTTTGCCAAGAAAACCCCAAATGGGGTCACGAAGAGTCTGACATGACTGAAACTACTCATCAACCACCACCACTACTACCACCGCCATCAGTGGTTAGATAGGTAGAGCCTATCCGCTCCAAGGAGAGGGAATCCAAGGTAGAATAGAAGTCCCTAGAAGGTAGGGGCCAGTTCTTTATCTCTAACGCCTACCTCTTAACAAATGTTTGTTGAGTAAAAATGAACTGAGCGCTAGCCAAGCTGTTTAGAGAGAAGTTCCACATCAGAAGATCTGCTACTTATGGAGGAATCGTTTTGGCCACAGTCAGGGGATATGCTGGTAAATATTTAACAACCGGCTCTGCCACCCCACTCCACAAATGTTTGCACAACACACTTTTAAGGTTAATCAGCATCCATCACTTTCCTAAGTCCAGATGATCCACAAAATGGTAAATCAAGCCCTGATTTGTACCATGTGCTGATTTCTGAGGTGTAAATGCTCACACTGAAAATTTAACAAGCGGTTCTCCCGCGCTCGTAAGCACACCCCTGACCACAACTACTCACGGGGACTTTCTGCTGAGGTCTGCTAAGATCTCCTCTTATCTAAATACTGTATCTTTCCTAAGACTGACACAGCGTTCTGTTCATAGTAGGCGCTTCATAAATGCGTGTTGCCACAGGCTCTAGGACACCAATTGGCACATAAAATACTTCTTGACTTGACATCCTATTCTAATCTTCAATGGTGCTTCACTAATCCTGAGGTCAGAGTTGAGGTGCGTGCCACTGGCGGATCCCTTGGCATGCCATTGGGCCTCTTCGAGAAGGAGGGCTGAACAAACAGCAAGAATGGACCAGAATATGGTCAACAAGCCCAGCGGCAAAAGAATGCTAGAAATGACAGTAGTGTAAAAGCCTGTGGGAAGGGCACAAACATTTATTAAGTGCCTACTATTTGCCAGGTACTATGCTAAGTGTTTCATAAATATTATTTCATTTGAACCTCACAACATGTCTGGGAGGTGATTGCTACCTTCATTTTAGAGTTGAGACAACTAGAACAGATAGAGGTTAAGCAACTGCCCAGGGTCTAAGGTAGGATTTGAACTTAGGTCTTCTTGACTCTAGGCTTAGGGCTCTATCCACTACACCACCCAGTTTTTGTCGTCATTTAGTTGTGTCCAACGTCATGACTCCACGTGGGGCTTTCTTGGCGAAGATACTGGAGTGGTTTGTCATTTCCTTCTCTGGCTCATTTTACAGATGAGGAACGGAGGCCAACAGGATTAAGTGACTTGTCCAGGGTCACACAGCTAGTAAGTGTCTGAGGCCAGATTTGAACTCAGGAAGATGAGTCTTCCTGATTCCCAGCTCTATCCACTGGGCAGCCTAGCTGCCCTTCAACCTCCCTACTGGCTCCATGGGCTTTGTAAGATAGGAGAAGAAAGGTTGCTTATCATGTTACTTCACCTACAACCCCAGCAACCACGACAATCTAGTTTCCTGTCCCATTGTGCCAATGGGAAGGTGACTTCTGTAGGTCATACTGATGGCAGTGAGATGTCACAATAGATCTGAGATGGAGGGCAGAGATAGAGAGATAGAGAATAGAGAGATAGAAAATCGATTAAAAACATATCAGCGTTAAAAGGATAGCAACCTAGGGCTATTTAGTGTAGGAGTGAGCTGATCCAGACACTTGGGCTCTTTTGCAATATCGGATGTTCATAATGATGGCCTTGAGTCATTAAGGAAGTGATGGATTATGTTCAATGCACTCTGGTTAAGAAGGCAAGGAAGTGTATGATATGTTTTAGGAAGGTTTCCTTCAAACAAGGTCCAAATTAAAGTATTTTGGTATAGGAAGATTTCCATTAAACATGGTCAAAATTGAGGCATTTGGGTAGTTGAAGGGGCACACTAGTTTTTTTATTATTCTTTTTTATTTTTAATTTATGGAATAGAAAAAGCATTTCCATAACACAGTACAATAGAAAAGATGATTGTA
>NW_020949971.1:9738579-9849423 GCF_900497805.2 Vombatus ursinus
AGTCTCAGGGCAGTTTTGAGCTTAACTAGAGGAAGCCTTTTGGGTCACCCTATAAAGGGTGCACATATGTACAGTTGTCTGTCTCTGCGCCTCTGTGCTGCCTCGTATCTGTTACTTGACCAGAGTTTCCTTTGTGACGCCTGAATTCTGCATTTCACAAACAGCGCTCTGTGATGCATCCAAAGGCTTCAGCAGGTGGTCAGCGCGGTCCACGACACAGAAAAGGTTCCTAACCTCCGCCCTAACGCAGCGAGTGGCCGAGAAGGGGCTGAGAGCCGCGGGGGTTGGCCCGGGTCTCAGGGCTTTCGCCACACCACCATGCCGGGGTGCCACACACGCAGCGCTGAGCCTTAGCCAAGCTCTGTGGAGGGTGGGGGAGATCCTCCCCCTGGGCCTCCGTGGCCCCCACCCCCCGCACATTCCCGGTGCCTGGGAAAGCTGCTCATGCTGTGCAAACCGGGCGGCCCCCCACATGGCCCCGGGAAGGGGGCTGGAGCCCGGGCCAGCCTCCGCGCGCAGCCCCCGCGTCCAGCCTGGCCGGCTGGTTCCCGTCTGCTGCCTTTCTTCAATAGGCGGCCTCCCCCAGCCCAGCCCGGGAGCCCCCCGAACCTCCTCCCCCAGCAGCCCCCTCCCCCCGGGCCCGCCCCCCGGGGCCGCCCCTGGAAGTGAGCTTTTCTGGCCCAGTCGTTCGGAAGTGACCTCTCGCTCTTGGCTCGCTCGCCCCAGCCTGGATCGGGGCCGGCTCCGCAGCCCGCCCGGCGTAGCTTTGTGTCTACCGATCCCGCGTCGGGGCGCACAATGCTGGCGGGCGTGGGCAGGGCTGCGGGGCGGTTCGGGCCTCCTGGGGGAGGGGGGCCTGAGAGAATGGGGGGCCCAGGGGGCGGGGGAGCAGACCCAGCAGCCCAGGATGCCCCCGAGCCCACCGAAGCGGTGAGAGCGCACACCAGGGATGCTGGGGCCGGCTGCATTGCGCCCTTGCGGCCGTGGGCACTGTCTCCATCGACGTGGGCACTGCCCCCGACCTGGCCCTGGCCGCTCGCCTCCCTTACTGCATTCACCTGGCTTCCTCTGAGGCCCTGGAGGAAGGAGTTTCTCAAGGAACCCTGACTTCCACTCAGTACTGACAAGGCTTAGAAACCAGACAGCAAGCAGCGCTAGGCACCCACATTCCAGCACATTTCTCCAAAAAAAATTGCATATTTAAAAAATACAATTTATTTCTTCTTTTAAATTGTAAGCCAATTTTTAAATTAATTTTTTTCTTCTCTCTTGTTTCTTTTCCTCCTTTGATAAAGAAAAATCCTTGTTACAAACATGCATTGTCAAAGAAAATAAATTCCCAATTGTCCATGCCCGAAAATGCACATCTCATTCTGTCAGTCAACTAGCATTTGTAAGCACCTACTGTGTGCCAGAAACTGCTTTGGGGATGCAAAGGAAAGCAAACAAATCCAAAACACCAAGAAGGGGGTTCTTCTTGAGCTCATCACCTTCTCTGTCTGTCAGGAAGCATTTTTCACAACGGTCCTTTGGAATCACGGTTGGCTGTTGCCTAGATCAAGCTGTTGGTTTTATAGTGATTGTATACAATGGTTTCTCACTCTGCTGGCTCTGCATCAGCTCATACAAGTTCTTCCAGGTTTAGGGAAAGCCATCCTTTTCTAAAAAATCATTTCTTAGATGATATTTCATCACATTCACATAACCATAATTCCTTCAGCTATTCTGCAATTGATGGGCACTCCTAACTTATATTCTAGTTTTTTTGTTACTCCGAAAAAGAACTACTATAAAGAGAAGAACTGAGTTCAAATCCAGCTTCTTTCACTTATTAGCAGTGTGACTCTGGGCAAGTCACACCCCCTGTGCTTCAGGAAGTTTCTCATCTATAAAATGGGGATCATAATAGCACCTAACTCCCAGGGTTGTTGTGAGGATTAAATGAGATCATCTTTGTAAAGAGCTTGCAAACCTCTAGATTCTATGGAAAGTTATTATTATAATATTATTATTACTATTAGTAATTGTAGTAGGCATAGTAGTAGTGGTGGTAATAGTAGTAGTAGTAGTGGTGGTCATAGTAGTAGTAGTAGTGGTAGTAGTAGTAGTGGTGGTCATAGTAGTAATGGTAGTAGTAGTAGTAGTAACAGTAGATACGGGTCATTGCTCTTTGGTGTAGACAGTAGTCTAAGTAGTAGTATCACTAGGTCAAAGGCTATGCATAGTTTGGGAATTTAGTGGGCACATTGCCTTCCACATTTCTGATTTCAACATTAGGCAATGACTCCCTTGGTTTGTGCTCTTACTGAATTAAAAATGAAGAAATTCCATGCTTGGGATCCTTCTTAGTAGTACTCAGGGCTTCCTTTGAACTCTGGTTCCCAGACACGTCGTCCTCTGTTCTCCATACCAAATATGAATTCATTGTGGGGCTTACCCTGTGCACTGGGTAAAGGTTGAGACTGTCCTGGCTAAAGTTCAAGCCATGTCTCTGTTTCAAATGTGGAAGAAAAAAGCTCTGCATTTTAGCCAAAATCTGTCAGAGACAATTTACTAATATATTGCCATATCTGCTTGGAGAAAGGTCCAGACCAGTAGAGTTGCTTTTTTCCTTACCCTATTAGAATTCTCTCTGACATGAAATTTCAATTCATATTTTATATAATGATGAAACAAAAGACAAATGTCACAGCAAACAAAAAGGTGAAATGCTTAAATTTAGGTTTAAAAAATTATCTAAACGGCTAGGTATAGGTCACTGGGGCTCCAATTTCATTGATATGGGAAATTTCTAGGGCAGAAAACTCTCTCTATCAGTGAAGGCCAGCACCTTCTTAGAGGGTTGGCCAGGCCACTCAGAGGCTAAGTGATTTGTCCAGGGTCACACAGCAAGCATATTTTAAAGTCAGAACTTAAACTTAGTTCTTTTTGACTATAAGGCTGGCTCTGTATCCACTCTGCTAGTAATATCGATTCTGGTACAGCCTTAGAGAAAATACATTCCTTCAACCAATCCTTCTCTCATTATTTACTAATTTCAATCTAGTCAAAGGTAAACAAAGAGATACTTCTGTTAAACTTAAAAATATTTTTTCTCTTATTTGTTGGTCACCATAAACAAAACAGTCTTGTTTCAGATTCAGAAAATCAAGCACTTTGTCCAAAGTTAAATCTTTTGATCAAGCAAGATCCATTAGGTTTTTGCCTAAAGGACTATAGAATAGGACACTGTAATAATTTTATTAATGCTTTGTAACACAAGGGAGACATCAATACTACATATGCTTCTGTACAAAGTACCATTGCATCTCCACTCTCTGTCTGCTTTTTTAGATCTCCAAGCTCATGTGAGGAAGAATGGTAAGAAGGTAGGCAGGTCTCAATCAGGGAGAAGCTTCTGCATTTGTTATCTGTCTACCAGTCCAAGGGGGAAGAGAATAGAATCACTCGGCCCTTATGGCTTACCCTGTTATTAGCTCAAGCCTGATTTTTCATTTGCTAGTAATAAATAAGGCCGTTTGCTTTTTGGTTGTGTAGAGTTATGTTTTCCTAAGAGTCTTTGCTGACTCTGTAGCTGTGATTCGACAGAGCAGGCCCTCGATTTGTTTTAGCTGAAAGCGAATTGTGGTGATGTTTGGCCCTAGACAATTTACCTTGCTCCTTTCTTGGCAGAGGTGATGGATTACAGGTGTGGAACATGACATTTATTGTCAAAATCCCCTGACAGATAGGTTGATTTTGTTCAGCTATTTTTGTTCTTTCTTTTAAAAATTCTTTCTGAGAAACTGTGGCTCGCTAGGTAAGAAAATGGGGAGAAATATATTCAGAAAAGAAAGTAATGTAAAAACAAAAAGTATCACTTAAAAAAGGTGACTATATTTCATAGCATCCGACCTTTAGGGTCAGGGCAATGTGGTGTGGTGGAAAGTGTCAGTAGTTCTCAAATCAATTCCTTTATTGAAAATAATTTTAATTGAATTGTAATTAGTAAATGATGTGGTCCACTGTCTCTACAATACTGTCTTTCTCAGTGCAAGTCTATACATATCTTTCCTCATCAATTAAATGGGGGATGATAATTCTTCATTAACTGCCACCCAAAGGAAAGAGCTTGGTTAATCTAAAAAGTGCTCTAGAAATGTGAGTTGGAAAAGACCCTCTGGGTTGTCCATGCTGTGTATTTCTTAGTACAGTGACAAACATTTATCAGGCAAATGTTGAATGCAGATCACTCTTGGCCTTGGTGGAGAGCCAAAGCTCAGGCAAGACGCAACCCTGCCTGCATGGAATTTATGACCAGCAAAGACCATGATGAGAGATGCAATTGAACATTACACAACAGACTGTTATGTGAAGTCTGAGAGGGAAGGTTGAGTGTTGGAAGTCCTCAGAGAGACAGTCTTGGCACATACAGTGTATCATCATTTCAATTTGATTCAATTCCAAAACCATTAAATACCTACTCCAAGTACTATGCTAGGTGCCAGGGCTTCAAAGACAAAAAGAAAATTGATCCTGTCCTCAAGAGCTTCCATTCTACTGGGAGGATACAACAGCTACATAGGTAAGTAAATACCAGGTGATTTAAGGAGGGAGAGGACAGGGAAGGTTTCATGGAAGAGGTGAGCTGTGAAGAAAGCTAAGGATTCTTTGAGGAAGGCTGAGCAGCAAAGTGTGTTACAGGGGAGGCAAGGGAAAGAATATGACTTGGAGTTGGAGGAGCTGAGTTAAAATCATATTTCTGACTCTGTGAGACTTTGGGCAAGTCATTTAACTGTCCCAGGGCTCAGCTTCTTCATCTGTGAAACTGAAGCTGATAAAGGTGAAGTCATTATCATTCCCCTTTTACAGATGAGAAAACGGAGGCTGCGGAATTTTTAGGGACTAATCTGGGGTCATGTAGCTAAGGAAATATCTGAGGTAGGATTTGAACCCAGGTCTTCCTGATTGCAAGTTTATTGTTCTATGAATTGGATCACCTAGCTGCCTCAACATGTGAAGGACAATCACAAATCTAACACCATTGTTCATATCCATCAGTCCTTGACTACATATTGGGTTCTAAAAGCATTTTAATGATGTCTGTAGAATAGAATAGCAGGGCTAAATGTGAGACCTTGTAATCCAAGCCATACTGAGATAAGAATGCATGACAAGAAGTCATTTAATCTTTCCTACAAGATTTCTGCTGAGTGACTGTCCCTTGATGGAGCCCTGTTTTGCTTTTGACCAGCTTAGCGATTGAAGTTTTTTTTTCTCACAATATGCTGAAATTTGCTTTTTTTGTAAGCTCTACCCATTGCTCCTGGTTCTGGTCTATGGGGCAGAGTCTAATCTTACTTTCCCCCAACAATCCTTCAGTCCTTCCAAGAGTTAGTGTGAGGATGAAGTGAGATAGTGTCTGTAAAGTGACGTACAAATGCCAGCCATTACTGTGGTTATTATTATTACTTGAAGATGGCTCTCTCGTCCCTCTGAGCACTTTCTTCTGAAGACTAAACATTCCTAGTTTCTTCACCCAGTGAGATTAGACAGTAATTTCCAGGCCCTCCTCATTCTGCTTAGCATCTGATGGATGATTTGCAGTGTGTCCCTATGCTTCCTAGATTGTGGCACCTAGAACTCAACCTAGAACCACAGCCAATTAGTCAACAGGGATTTGTTAAGAGCTTACTTTGTGCCAGGCACTGGTCTGAGTGTGGCAGATGGTGTTTGTCCTTCATTTTCAAAGAGGACCCATGACATCGGGAGGGTGATGTCTTGACTTGCAAATGAATTGGATTTAAAGTGAGACAGAGCTGTGCAAAGTCATCAGCCTCACTGTCTTCTCTGGGAGTCATTGGTCTTGTGGCAAGACATAACTCAAGACAATTGACGATGGCCCTGCAGATATAAATTCAAGCAGAAAGAAAGACAGCCTTCACCCTCAAGGGGCATAAAAGGAAGCTGAAAAGGGGAAAGGGGAAAAAGGTCCCTGGTTGGAGTAATGATGGAAAAATCTGGAGGAGTGAAGCTAGGTAAGAAAAGGAAAGGACTGTCTTGGGTGAACTTTTTAAATGGAGGTTCTGGAGGAGCCATCCAATCTGAGGGAGGGGCCAGGGGGACAGAGGGCACTTCTAGGTATGAATTCAAAGACTGAAATGATCTTCCAGGATGAACAAGTTACTGGTGTATGCAAGAAGTTTGGTTGAGTTCTGAAGAAGGTCGAATATGCAAGACTATGACCTCCCCTGAGGAAATCTCGTTGATAACAGTGAGCAGGGGCCAAGCATAGCCCTTGTGCATTTCACCATAGATCACTACATGGTGATGTCAGCAGCAACCAACATTGATTAAGTACCCGCCATGTTGAAGTCACCTGACAGCATATGGAAATACAATGATTGTGGAAGGCTTTCAAAATCCTTCACAATCTGGTTCCCATTTACTTTTTCAGCCTTATTTCCTACTATTTTCTTTTCCATAGTCTCTGTTTTAGTCAAACAGGCTAGCTAGCCTTTCTCCATATTTAACATTCTATCTCTTGCCTCCTCTCCTTTGCCAAGGCAGTGTCCAGAATTGAGAATATACTCTCTCATCTCCTCCATGTTCCAGAATCCTTTCCTCAAAGGACAATTTAGGTACCACTTCCTATACAAGGTCTTTCTTATCTCTCCTTATCTCAGGTATTAACATTCTCTCCCTCTTGAAACTACTTTGTATCATTCTGTATAATCTTCGAAATTACTTATTATCTGTACTTCCTCCATACCCCTTTCTCCTAGGATGTTAGCTCGTTGAATGTAGGGACTGTTTTTAATTTTTGTCTTTGTAATCTTAGCACCTAGTTTGGGTCTTTGCATATAGTAGGGGTTTAATAATTCTTATTGAATTGTTGTTGAAAGTTGAAAAGCCAAGTTTAAAATTTGCTTGGGCTGGGGTAGAAATGAGACACAAATGAATAAATACAACATAATACCACATCTCTCTAGACAGAGCATCCTAGACAGTGGTTTTGAATCTAACGATCCATCATGCAAGGGAAATTTCTATCCCAATGGAGAAGGCTGGGAAGTAGAAGTCCAGAGGTGAATGCATGAAAAATGAGTAAATGAATGAAACATTCATTAGCATTTACTGCAGTCCTAAGCACTGTGTTAAGTACAGCGAACACAAAAGCAAAGAGAGGCCCTTCCTTCAAGGAGTTTATGTTCTAATATACAAGGGGTGAAGGTGGGGGAAGTGAGGTGGGGGGCTGGGGGGAGGGGACGCTTGTCCAGAAAATTACCAAGATAGTGAGTCGAGCCATAGGGACATCCATAAACACACCCCATCCAGGAACAAAGGTGGAGTTGATTTAATCATGGTCCTATATTTCAATAGTCCCAGAACTGGAGGCAGATAAGGAAGAAAGATATTTAAGACAGTGAGGTGGTTGAAAAGCTGTGTGTGGAGAGAGTGGTAGGACAGGAGGGAGTTAAGTGAAATACTGTTGGGGTTTCCTGAAATGGTGTTCTGAGAGAGGCAGTCACTAATCAGAAGAGTGAGGGACGGTGGTCCCAGAGTAGAAGTTCTAGAACATTTTTTGTTTTGTTTTCATCGCAGAACAAATCCTTTCATTAAGAGGATTTGTTCTGTGAAATTTGGATTCAGTCAAAGGGCTGCTATTGAGGAGTCAGAGGGCCACGTGTGGCCTCGAGACCACAGGTTCCCCTCCCCTGTAATCTAGGGCATAGTCTCTGGTGTAGTTAGCAAGGAGGCTGTTGGTGCAGATTTAGCGGGGAGGAAGGAGTGAAGAGTTTCCCAATGATCATTTTCTCCGTGGGAAAATTACCAAGTCTCTTACAGGTATTTTGTTCTTACAATGCTATAGTTATTGTACAAATTGTTCTCCAGTTTCTTCTCACTTCACTCTGTATCAGTTCATAAAAGGATTCCTGTGTTTCTCTGAATTTATCCCTTTCATCATTTCTTTCTGCTCAATAGTATTTCACTAAATTGACATACCATAAATTGTTCAGCCATTCTCTTATGAATGGGTGTCTACTTTGTTTCCAGTTCTTTGGAATCAAAAAGTGCCGCTATAATCAGATTTTGTATATCTGGGTGCTTTTCTTCTTTGTTTTCTCTTTTTGGGATATTTGACTACCAGTGGAATTAAGGTAAAAAAGTAGGTACTTTTTAGTGACAGTAGGCTATCCTTCCAAATTACTTTGTAGAATGCAGATTCACACCACCAATGTAGTAAAATCTTTTCACAGTCCCTCCAACAATTGCCATTTTCTTTTTTTGTCATCTTTGCCACTCTGGTGAGTGTGAGGTGGAACCTCAGGGTTATTTTTAATAGGCATTTCTCTGTTTATTGGTGATCTGGAGTAGTGTTGTTGTTTTATTTTGTCCTTGGAACAGATAAAACCAACTTCAAATCTTGTCTCTGAAACATACTGGCTGTGTGACCCTAAGCAAGTCACCTAACCCCACTAGAGTTGCTCTAGGTAACTCTAAGAGTACAAGTTGCAGGGGCTGACCTACACTGATAGGAATTTACTCATTTGGCTGCTTCCTCTTCTAAGGAAATCATAGGTCCAGTTCCTATTCCTAGGATTCCTTTAAGCCTGATGAAGTGCTTATCTCTTTTCAACTTATCTATCTTTTTTTTAATACTGATTCTTTATCTGTGATCATGATTGTTACTCTTGGTTTTTTTAATTCCTCTAAACACCACAAAATGTGCTCCAGTCTCTTATTTTAATTCTGTATGAATTTTTGCGATTCAAGTGTGTGTGTGTTTTATAAACAACACACTGCTTGTTTCTGCTTTTTAACATATTCTGCTATTATGGGTGAATTCATCCCATTCATGTTTATTCCTATGATTTTCTTCTTTCCCTCTTGTGCCCCCCCCCCTTATAAAAGAAAGAAAAGAATCTGATCAATACTAATAATCTATACTTGAAGTAGTCTGTTTCTATTACACTTTTCTTCCTTTCTTCACCAAGCCCATGCTCTGATCTCTGTTTTTATATTCTTTTTTAAAAAAATCCTTTATGCTTATAACTATTCCTTTCTTGACTCCACTCTCTCTCTTATCAACCCTTCTTTCCATTCTCTGTTCTGTTTTCCTGTTGAATTTAATATATTTCTACAGTGAATTCTTCATGTATGAAAGTGTGTGTGTGTGTGTGTGTGTGTGTTCAACATGCTTTTTTTTTGGTTCAATTAACAGTGAAGTATTGAGATATCGGCTCTCCTCATTCCTTCTTCCATGTTTGCATTCTTCTCATACATTCCTTTTAAGCAAAATAGTAAAATTTCCTTCCTCCTCTTCCTCATATTTCTTTTCCTCTTGCTTTTCCTTCTTCCCTTAAAACTAACAAAACAGAACAAAAACTACATCCAGATCTTACGTTAGTTGTACTTAATTCTCTCTGTGGTTCTTGAAGATGTCAGTATTCTGAAGGGACACCTGTTTCCCCCCATACCCTCCATCAATGTAAGCATGTCATCATTTAATACCTTCTAATTGCTTGAACATTTGCCTTTCTAGTTGCTCTTGATTCCTATGTTTGCATTTCAAAGTTTCTACTCAGCTCTGACTTTTTTTTTCAATCAGGAATGCTTGAAAGTTCTATTTTTATATTAAAGTTCTATTCATCCCCTCCCCAGAATTATACTCAGTTTTTCAGGGTAAGCTATTCTTGGTTGTAAGCCTTTATATTTTGCATTTTGAATTATTGTAACCCAAGACTTTCTCTTCTTTTAGGTAGATTCAACTTGGTCTTATGTAATTTCTTGGTATTAAACTCCATTTTTTCTGGCTATTTGCAATGTTTTTTTATTCTTTCACATGGAAGCCCTGAATTATGGCTATAATATGCTTGTGTTTTTGGTTTGGGGTTTCTTTTAGGAGGTGTTGGGTAGATTCTATTATCATGTTGGTCTCTGATTCTAAGAGATCTGGATAGTTTTCTTTTATAATTTTTTGAAGTATGAGATCAAGGATTTTTTTTACCATATTTTTCAGGGAGTCCAATTATTCTTAAATGATTTCTTCTTGACTTTTTAAAAAATTAGATGCCTTGCATCATCTTCTTCTTCTTCTTCTTCTTCTTCTCTCTTTTCAATCTTGTTTTCTAATATTTCTTGTTGTCTCATAGAGTCATTAAGTTCTGCTTGCTCCATTCTATTTTGGGAGGATCCCAACACTTGGGTAAGATTTTATGCTTTCTATTCTAAGCTACTTATTATCCTTTCAATTTTTCCTATCAAAATGTAATTTATTTATAATTTGCTTTTTAAATCTCTTGCTTTGTTCTTTCTGACCACTCATTTAATCCTTGTGGCTTGTTAATTGGTTTCTCTCAGTCTTTTCTGGTAGTTACCGCAGTTACTTTTTTCCCTGGGTTTACCTTTTGAGTATCTGAAATCATAATAGTTCTTCATTGTATTCAATGTTTTCTTCTGTTTTACTCAAATTTTAGATCTAAGTTTTGGATTGAGATTTTATGCTTGGGCCAGTTCACTCTTATCCTTGTTGATATGTGAGATAGACCTTGTTTATTCTTGTCCCCTCTGTATTCTGGATGCTGATATCCTTGCCAATCAGAATAGGGTGGCTAGTTATCAGGCCCCACTGTTTGTGGATTTGGATGTTTTCTGTCTTTTTGCACAATCCTAAATGGGAGTTGGTTCCATCCATCTATGATGTGGTCCTGAAGCATCCCAGTGGGCTGTTGAAGACCTTGCTCTTGTCAGACCTCTTGCACGTCGTGTGGAAAAGGGATTAGATTTGTTCTATTTGACTTAAGAGGGCAGAGGTAAGAACAATGGGCCACGTTGCCAAAGCAGATTTTACTTCAACATCAAAACTTCCTAAAAATAGGGCTATCCAAAAATGGTTTATGCTGACCCAGAAGGCAGTGGTTTCCTCCTCACTAGAGATCTTTGGGCAAAGGAGATGATCTCTTGTTTGGAATATTATAGTGAGGGTTATTAGTATTATTGTATGAGTTGAACTATATAACCTTCCAAATCTAAAATTACATGATTCTGCTCTCTTTGGCCATCACCTGTGCCAATGGCATAGTTTGGGCATGACTAAAACCTGTGTTTTAACTTGAGAGGATGGAGTGGAATGGGGATTAACATATCAAGTTGCCCCTCCATTGAAAAAGTTATATAATATTTTAAAGCAAGGAATGCAGTAGGAAAATCTCGAGGAGGTTAGGGAGTCATGGTAACAGAGGGAATCACAGTCACAGAGCTGATTAGCTCATTGTTTTATGCCTGAGCTCTAGGAGGAAAAGGTAAAGCAGGGAAAGGAAAAACTGATTCAGTGCGAGGTAATAGCTGGAGTGTAACACAAGGATACCTTATTAAAAATATATGTATATATAATATATATTAGGTCTCTGATAAAGTGTTAATTATTATTAAATGGTAGTTTAATCTTTTACTTCTTGTCCCTTTCATAAGTCAGTCAACCAGTATATGTGCCCAGAACTGTACTAGAACCAGAGAAACAAAGATATGTCTTTTTTTTTTGCAATATTTCCTGCCCTCAAGGGGCTTATGTTCCATTGAGGGAAACAGCATGTATACATATAAGTAGATACGAAGCTGAGAAAAAAGTTAACACAGTAGATGATAGAGTTATACTTATATACACACACATGCATACATATACACATATATTTATACATACACATACATACATATATGAGTGTGGATGCATGCATGTATATATATGTGTGTATATATACACACAGACACACACATTTATATATGCACGACACAGACATGAGTGTGAGAGCATACATGTGTATATACATACATGTGTACATGTAATATATGTACACATATACACATAGTAATATGTTATTGAATCTGGCAAAGATGACATGCAATGGAGATAAAAGTAAAGTCTTACTCTTGAGTTCCAAAATTCAGCTTCCTAAGTAAAAGACAAAGGAGGCCTGCTTAAACTGCGTTTAAAAAAAGATAAGAGGATTTTAGTAACTTGGTTTCGTTATGAGTCAACAGTGTTGACATGGTGACCACTGCCTCTATTTCTTCACCTTGGACACTCTGAACTCTGGCTCACAACAATTTCACAATTGAAATTGGTATCATTTGATCTGCTAATTTCTGGCCAAATCCAAAGACTTCTCTCTTCTCACCCTCTGTGACTCTGCTCTTTCTTTGATACTACTGACTTTCCTTCTTACAGTCTTTCCTTCAGGGACACCACCAGTTTCACTTTTTCCTTTTCTATTGCTTTAATTTTTACAAATTCTCTAGTTCTTTTAAAAAAATGTTCTATTGATTACTTTTGTTTTCATGCCAGCCCTCTCTGGATGTATGGCCTCTGGGGAATCTTCCCTTGTGACAAGAAAACCAGTTAAGCAAAACCAACCAACACAGTGACTACATTTGACAGCATGGGCCACAAGCTACATTCGTAGTCTCCACCTCTCCAAAGAAAAGATGGAGCGGATTTCCTCAGCTCTCCTCTGCCAGTGTTTTATTCTTTTATTTCTGTTGTTGTCACTGTTGTGTAAATTGCTCTCAATATTCTCACTTCACTTGGAATTAGTTCAGAAACATTTTCCCACGTTTCTCTGAATTCTTCATAGTTATCCTTTCATACTGCTTCGTAATATGTAATTCTCTTCATATGCCACTATTTATTTAGTCACTCCCCAATCAAAAGGTGCCAACTTTGTTTCCTTTTTTATGTTTTCATAAAAAGTGCTGCTGTGAATATTGTGGTTTATGTTGGACCTTTCTGCCTTTGGTGCATATATCCAGAAGTTGGATCCCTAAGAATATAAACACTTTAGAGACCTTTTTTGTATAATTCCACATTTGGCTCTACAGTGATTGGATCATTTTACAGCTCCACCAACAATGTATTATCATACTTGGATTTCCACAACCTCTCCAGCGCTGATAATTTTCATATTTGCCAATTTGCTGGGTCCATGGTCTCTTCAGGGCTAGGTCCTTCTTCTTTGCCCCTCTCTTCCCATGCTACTTCTTTGGGGGAACTCATCCAACCAGATAGCTTTACTATGATTGCCATTACAGTCATTACTAATGCCATTATATTACATTACTAAACTGACTTACCCTTAGGTTGACCTACGTTTCTTGTTCTCTGAAGGACGTTTTTACTGAAATATCCCCTGGCTCTTAAAATGAAATAGGCACAAAACTGGATGAACAAACTTCTTAAAGAACAGTCTTCTCCATATTCCTCTTTATCATTATTAGGTTCAATTCCCATCTATGTGGCTGTGTGCTGTGTGACCTTGCATGTGGAAAGGTCAAATTGACAGAGGAGAAAACATACCAGCTTTCAGGATGGTAGATTTGACCGATGGAAGGGCCTTTGGAGGTCATCAAGTTCAACCCCTTTATTTTGGAGGTGAGGAAAATGAAGCCCAGAGAGTCACTTGCCCAAAGTCACATGACTGGTACGTGAGAAGAAATGGGGCTAGGAACCCGGGTCGTCTAATGCCTAACCCCTTCCACAGTACTCCATTGTTTCCTAATACCTGGAGTTAGTGATTAGATCTTAATCTGAAGATCTTAGACCTTTGATCTCAAATAAAAACTTCTGAAAACCTTTTCCATATGCAGGGTATATTGGAGGCCTTTTGGTTATTCTGGAAGCACAGTCACTGGTGGAGTTAGGATGCTGAAGAAGGTACCTTAAGGTGAGAGCCCAAGACAGGGCAGATGAAAGGGAGGAAAGGGCTGGACTCTCTCACTGCTGGAGAGGAACCACCAGATGGAAACTCTGCCTGCAGAGTAATGAGGCGACTAGTTCCAACAGTTCATTCTACAATTCAGCGAGCATTTGAGCAAGCATCGCTGGTGTGAGGGCAGCTGAGCCCTTTTCAAGTGCTCATCCACCTTTGGTGTCCACCCGGCCCCCAACTCTCACCTGTGGCTCCAAGAAGCTGGAGCAGGCACAGCGGCCACGCCCTGGTAAAACCATCTTGGCAGGCAGGCTAAACCAGGCTGAGGTTAACCCATGGGTCTCAAACCTGTTGGTGAGTTAGGGGGTGTCGACCCCAAGCATGTGAAGACTTCCCTGGTGGAATGGATGGGTGAGAACACTGTGTTCCAGTGGCCATGAGGGAGGCTGACGCAGGCCCTGCGGAGTGCTCAGAGCATTGAAGATGCCAAGGTCACCCCTGCATCCCCGGCCATCGCCAGTCTCCATGACTTTTGTCCTGTCGCTGGACTTCAATGACTCTGGAAGAGAGAGTGAGGCTGATGACTTTGTGCAGCCCTGCCTCCCTTCAATCCACTTCACAAATGAGTCAAGACATCACCTGTGACGTCACTGGTCCTCTTTGGAAAACGAAAAACAAACCACCACAATGAGCCCTGTCTACACCAGAAACTGCGCCAGGTTCTAGGGACGCAAAGACAAAAAGGAGACGACCCTACTTGTTATCCACTTCCCTTTTCAAGAGGCCAGAGCACATGGCTCTGCAGAAGGGGCCAGTGCCCACGCACTGCACAGCGCGCCCACACCCCGTTCCCTGACCCTGCTACGAGACAAGGAAAATGCAGCCAAGAATGGGGGCGTGATTCACCGAAGGTCGCACAGTCTAAGTGGCAGAGTCAAGGAGACCTAGGGTAAAAACCCCATCTCTCATCAGCTTGTGTACCCTTAGAGCCCTGAAAATAGTAGCAGCCCCCACTTGGGAGACCTAACCGACCAGTGGCAGGGTGAGGTGGGGGGAGGTGGCATTCCTCGTATAACCCGTATGACCTTAAGTGACTTACTGCCCTCCTTGGAGCCTTGATTTCTACCCATGCCAAATGGGGGGATGGAGAGAGGAAGACCTGTGAGTGCCTTCAGAGTTTTAATTGCTAGGAGTTCTATGTCGTTGTTGTTTTTCAGGGATTTTGTTAAGCGTGATAAGTGACAGACAAAAACCAGAGTCCTCTCCCTTGCCGGTCTTAATGGGCAGCGAGGCTTCTAGCAATTCAGCATGTCTGAAATTGTCTGTGGGCGAGAGCCAGGCCCAGATCGATTTGTATTAGTTTGCCATGGCAATGTCAAGTGTGACCTCATTCTCCTCTCTGGAAGCCCTGTCATGCCCCTGCTGAGGGTCAGTGCACTTGTGAATAGAAACCCCTGCACCTGCTCCCCCTCGGGCTCCTCCTCCTCTGCTTGCCCTCTGGGGCACGACTGGAGACAGTTCCGTTGGCAACCAGCCGCTGTGAGGCTCCCCCCACAGCAGGGACACCAAACAATGCCCATCTGGGGGATTTGGTGGACAGTGATGTGAAGCCGTGAATAAGCATGAAATAAGCAAGCAAGTGCCTAGAAAGGGGAAAGACCCCAGCAGGAGCAGGGACAAAACCGGGTTCTGCCACGCCTCTCAGAGCCAAAGCTTGGCCTTGAACTTGGTCAGACCGTGGAGGACACTGAATGAAACTAGCCTCCCCAGTGCTGGCTCATGGTGTTGATATTTCACTGATAGGACAGATACTGGCAGGAAAGTCTGAACCCATGGTGGTGAGTTAGCAAGGCCTAATTTCCCAAACCAATATTTACAGCCAACAACACTGGCCAAAAGACTGAAATTGCATGTGTGGATTAGAGGTAGGGGATGGGTAATTTAGATTTGTAGATGCCAACCTATCAACTAATCACAAATAGTATAAACTCACAGAATTTTGGAGTTGGAATGGATTTCAGAGTCCAGAGCATCTGACTCATACCTGGATAAGAATCTTTTCTCCCACGTGCTCTATAAGGGGTAATGGGACAGAGTGTAATGGAGGAGAGGTGAGGGGAAATGGCCTGTGAAGATCTAGTCCTTGAAACGTGCACAGATATTCTTTTGGCTGATGCCACTTCTACACATGGGACTTCAGAATCAAATTTAGGCCATGAAAGCTCAGGGTTAGGATTCTGTGATGATGGAAAGCCTTCTAGTTGGCTCTAGAGAGGGATGATCCATGAATCTGAGCCAGGCTGTCCAGAACATACAAAGATTTCAAGGGGCCAATGTCTTATTCTCTTCCCTGATGACTTTTAATTAAAGAGAACCTCTGTGGGGTCCCAGGTCTGAGGGGGGCACCTTCTCCATCCCCCCGAGATGGTAGCACATGTCTTTTCTGTTTCTTTTCTGTTCATTCTTTGTTGATCTTTGGTCAGTGAGTGTTCTGAGAGGAGAATCCTCAAGTAATAGATGAGTTTGGGAAATCCATGCAAGCCGTTGGAGATGTCCCATTGGAAAACAGAGTTGCTATTAGTGGCAGACAAATCTAATGATAAACAACCAAGTGACCTGCTTGATTCACCCTGATGGAGGAGTGCTCCATCTGCCAAGACACTCTGTAAGGAGTAAGCAAGACATGTGAGCAAGAGAGTGCTCATCCATCGCCAATATCATTGCAAGAAGTTAACTTGGTAGGACTTAAATGATCCCCAGGTCTGCGAGGTGAAAGGTCACCCCTTGGTCCCACATCACTACTTTTGTGATTCAAGTGTGAGCTGACTCTTCCCAGTGACTTTTTGTGTGTGTGTGTGCGTGTGTGGGAGAGGGGAAACAAAGAGGCAGGGAGTATTTGTACCACCTTACTTTAAGCTTAAGTCTACTATCCCCAGGAACAAGTTTAAGGAATTTTTTTTTGCATCCTTCTCACTTTGCTATATCTTCTCAGTAAGTATCCCTTTGTAAAAGCTAGCTGATGTTAACTGAGATATGGGAGCATACTGGATGGGACTCATGAGTGATAATATTAGAAGTCACAACCCTTCAGTGTTACCTCTAGAACCCTGATGAAGGCAGTTTTCTCCCCTCTGGGAAAAGAACCTTCAAGTCCAATGCCAAAGGGAATGCTACAATAGGATCATAGGTTTAGAACTGGAAGGACCTTTGAGGCCATTGAATTGAATTGAAGAGAAACTGAGGCCCAGAGAAGTGAAGGGATTAGCTGAAGGTCACATATCTAGAAATTTAGGTAGGATCTGAACCTAGCTCTTCCTGACTTCAAGGCCATCATTCATCTTCTTCTTTTTTTTTTTTAAATTTTTATTTATTTTTAGGCAACTGGGGTTAAGTGACTTGCCCAGGGTCACACAGCTAGTACGTGTCAAGTGTTTGATCTGAGGCTGGATTTGAACTCGGGTCCTACTGACTCCAGGGCTGGTGCTCTATCCACTGCACCACCTAGCTGCCCCGATCATTCTTCCCACTGCTCACTGCCTCTTCTCTTTCCTATTCCAGGGCTCTTTCCACCTCCCTGCGGCGAGTCTTTATAGATTGGTGGGAGTGTTTCAGCCAGAATTCAACTTTTGTCTCCTGACATCATTGAAAAGAGTTTGAGACAATATCACTGATATCCAAGTCAGACTAACTTGAGCTCCAAGAGCCCTCTTTTTAGTGATACCCTCGTGATCCTTGTAATGGGACTTTTGCCACAAACCAAGCTCTGGCAAACACCTGATTAGTCTCTACCATTTAATAAGCAGCAATGTCTTACCTGTTTAAAAAACCTGCCTCCGGGGGGGTAGCTGGGTGGTGCAGTGGATAGAGCACTGGCTCTGGAGTCAGGAGGACCTGAGTTCAAATCCAACCTCACACACATGCCACTCACTAGCTGTGTGATACTGGGCAAGTCACTTAACTCCAATTGCATCATCAAAAAACAAATCAAACAAACAAACAAAAAATACCTGCCTCCAGTAACAGCTAGTTAAAATTCTTTTTTTCAGTAGCACTAAGAAAATTGGCTGAAAATATTGGTTTGGGAAATTAAACCTTGCTATCTCACCACCAGGGGTATCTACATGGATAAGAATTTGCTTAGGGTTCATGAGATGATGATGACTGATAGGAGGGAGAAGGCAGAGCTTCTTGATCTTTATTTTGCTTCGTTTCCCCCCAATTTTCAAAAAAAAGGGAAGAAGATAGATTCTGAAGGCTATCATCCAGTGAGTTTGACTTTGATAACTGGGAAAATTCTAGAATGAATCATTAAAGGCATGGTTGACAAACATCTAGAAAAAGCAGAAGGAGCCAGCCTGGTGCCATCAAGCATAGGTCATGCCAGATTAACCTCCTTTCCTTTTTTTGGGCAGGATTACTAAACTAGTAGATGAAGGGACTGCTATGGATAGAGTTTAACTAGATTTTAGCAGAGCTTTGGATAAAGTATCTTATGCTATTCATGTGGGGAAAGCAAAGGGATATGGACTAGATGTTGATATCATTAGCTGAGTTCAGAACTCAAAGAGTTGTTATGAATGGATCTATGTCAAAGTGGCAGCAGATCTGCAGTGGCATCCTCTATTTGGTCCTGCGCTGCTTGGCATGTTTTATAGATCATTTGGATGAAGGCATAGAGAGTGTGCTCATTATATGTAGCCAGGAGAGATAGCTAATGAACCAGAATGATCTTGACAGGCTAGAGCATTGAGTTGAACCCAAAAGACCGAATTGAATAGAGATAAATATGCAATATGACGCCTGTGTACAACAAACAGACAAAAATGTTCACAAGTACAAGAGGGTAGTAGAATGTCTTGAAAAGCTGATGTGATCTTGGGCTGCATTTACAGGGGCACAGCTTCTAGGAGTAAGGAGGTAGTAATCTCACTGCCCTCTACCACCATCAGACGTCACCTGGAGTTTTGTGGTGGACTCTGGACGTCAGACTTAAGAAGGACGTCAATCAGCTAGAGACGGTACACAGGAGGTGTAGTTTCTTGAGGTGAAGTTATATAAAGTTCACTTGAAGGAACCGCGCATGTTTTGCGTAGAAAAGTCTCAGGAGGACCATGAGAGCTGTCTTCAAGCATCGGTTCTATGGGGGAGGGATTAACCTTGTTCTCTCTGGCCACAGAGAGCAGAACCAGGAGCAAGGGGTGTAAGTCATAAAGAGGCCAATTTCAGCTCAATTTCAGGGAAAAACTTAACAATTAGAGCTGGCAAAAGCAGAATGCTCTGCCTCCTATCATCCAGCCTCTTTAGAGGTGTTCAAGATGGGGCTGAAATACCACTTTTCTAGCGTGTTATTGTGGGAACTCCTTTCACGTATGGCATGTACCAAGGCCCCTGCTACCTTTCAAATTAATGTTGTGAATGAAATGAAGGAGGCGACCATGTCCTTTTAAAAGATTGTATTTTCCTTAGCTTTTATCACAATGGTTGCTTGGCATTGGTACTTAATAAATGTTCGTTTAGCTAGCATTTACAAAATGCGTTGAGATTTGCAAAGTGCTTTTCAAATATTATTTTATTTTATAAATCAATGAATGATGATTTCACTTTAGCAGTCATTGAAAGACTTATATTTGTACTTGGGTCCAGGAAGCATTTGAAAGCATAAGCCTCCCATCCATTGGGATGTACGCATACCCTTTTTCCTTCTACTCCCAATTTGTTAATGAAGATGTGTTCCCCTTCCCCATGTAGATGTGTGTGATATACATGGAAAAATTCAGCTTGCATATTAAAAGTTGGGTTCTAAAATTTCCAAGAACACCAAATATCTGCCAACTAGGGCTAAGTCCTCGAGAGATAAAATAAACATGGAGTTGCTTGACAAGGAGAATTTTTTCCAAGTTTCTGTATTTTATACAAGAATGATTTCAAACACATGTGGTTATAACCTTATCAGATTTCCAAAAATGAACCTTCTATAAAAATCACACTGGGCCCCTCAGCTGTGTTTTCTTCCATTATTTATAGACAAATTGAAAACAAATGTCCTTAAAAAAAAAAGGACAATGAACTGGAACCATCTGTTAGAAATGCACTTTTCCTCTCGAATTCATCTGCAGTCCAAACCTGCAGTAAACCAAGAGCTTAGCTTTCATAAGAAGCCCTGCTCCAGTTACTGGTGGTTTCAGTGACAGTTCACAGAAAAAAGTGTGAATGCCCGTCACAGCAATGTCCAATGTTTTGCCAGGTCAAGGTGGGATAAAGCTAAGTAGCCAAGGGCCACCGGGTTATCAGCAAACATTTTCATATGGAGTATCAACTAAAGCACATTTTTTCCCCAAAGAAAATGCTTTTTGAGTCATCATGGACTATCTTAGGATACTTGTGAATATTTTAGAGGCATGTACAAATATTTCCACTGTAACCACTGCAAAAAAAAAAACCTCCTGGGAATTCTTGACCATAAGGAATATTTATCAGAAAGGTAAGAGGGGCAGCAAGTCTGGAAAACTGCATGCATGCTTTTGGCTGTCTTACCTGGTCTCAAAGCACAGTGGTTTGGATCAACCATGAAAACACAGACTTTCATTTGGAAATTTCATGAGTGAAATCAACATGTGGATTTTGAAAATCTTCCCTTGCTTAATTGAGATGCTACCAAATAAAAACTGGCTTTTAAAATCTTCTTTGACTCAAAAAAGTCTTTCCAAGATGAATGCTAAGAATAAACAAATAAATAAATAACGAGCAAGTACTAACTATGTGCTATGCTATTAAAAAAAAAGTGGTTTTCAATGAAAAGGTAGCCTAGGAATCCCTTCATCAAATTAGATCATGTCTGTAAAGTGTTTGGTAAACTCTAACATGCCATGGACATGTCTGTAGTTATTATTATTATTATTATTACCAGCACCACTGCTATTACTTCTACTGCTACCGTTAATATAGAAAACTAATCATTCTCATCTTGTTCAGTGGAATTCAGATAGAAACAACCCCAGTACAAGTTACTATCCTGTTAGTATTCTTCTATATTTAATATTATATGGCTTTTTATGAGGTGAATAAAATAACTGGTTTTGTTTTCTTTGTAGCTGAGCAAATGTTTGAGGATAGAAGCTCATCTTTTTTAGGATCACTGAAAATATCCTCAGCTCAGACAGCCCTAAAGGATTGATGTGCACTTAAGCTTGTGCCCACATGATTTTGATTTCTTCAGCTATGATAATAATAATTGTAACTAGCATTGAGATAGCACCTAAATGTTTTCTAAGCATTTTAGAAATATTGTGTCATTTGATTCCCATAACAACCTCAGAAGGTAGGTGCTATTGTTATCCCTATTTTGCAGATGAGGAAACTGAGGCAGACAGAGGTTAAATGATTTACTCAAGGTCATACGGCTAGTAAGTGTCTGAGATGGCATTCATACTTGGGTTTTCATACCTCCATGCTCAGTGCTTTATCCACAGCTCCACTTAGCTTCCTCTGGTATTAGAAAGCTAAATCAACTTTTCTCTCTTTCTGTGTCTATTTCTGCATCTCTTTGTCTCTATCTCTCCACACACACATATATGTATGCACACACACATATATATTTATAAATACATATATACACACACATAATTATATTTGAGAAAGTATGCAATGCTTTTATATATTTTTAAGGTTTACGAAGCACCTTTTTCACTTCAAATTTTATCATTTAAAATTTCAAGTTTAACAAATTCACCAAGAAAGGGATAGCATTTCTATGTACAAACTACAGCAGAAATAGGTTGTGTGTGAAATTGCCAATGTTGATTGCTTTTAGAATAGATATGCATTAGAAATTCAATATGTTACTTTCAAAGCTATCCTTTTTCTTTTGTGTTTCCTTCTGAGCTTTCTGTTCCCTTTTAAAGTGTCTCAATAACTTTTCAAAATTTCTTTTCTTCTTTTTTTGGTAACATTATCCATAGCTCTTCTACCTGTCTCCCAAATTCCTCCCTGTTAAACACAGGTGCGTGTTTTCGCACAGACACACACACACACACACGATCCTTGCAATAAAGTCAAGTACAATAAATCCATATATTTTCTATGTTTAAAAATATATGTCTCAATCTGCTTCTCTGTTGAGAGGCAGGTAGTTTGCTTTTAGGCATATATATTTGAAAGGTTTTAATTCCATTTAGCTTGGAGACTTACACAGTCTGGTGACATCTGTTAAAAACATTCTTTGTAAGTTTTCACAAATCAGTGTTATAGTCAGGTGATTATAGTCGGCAATTTGGTCTCTGTTCATGACTCTGTTCCAGAGCAGTTTAATTGGTTCAGTTCTATAGATTATTTTAAGGTTCATGTTTATAATATTAGAATTTGTTGTCTGACAATTGATGAAAACAAATGGGGCATGCCTTTACCAAAGGATTTGGGTATATGGCTGAGGGAGATCCTTGAAATGGACAGTGTATTTTGACCCAAGGACTATATATCAGGGAATATATCAGAGAAAGACAGTCTTCCCTTCTATTTATCAGAAAAGAGAAGAAATAGCAAAAATCTCACAGGAAGTGAGGGAGTCATGCGTTGGAGGAAGAAGATAGGTCTCTCAAGCATGATTGGGATGGAGAGGGACAGTGGATGGTAAAGTGGTTGTGATGAGATTCTATTCCAGAGCCTCCTAGTACTGTTAAGTAGAAGTAACCTTTGTTGCCTCAATTTGGAGTGAGGCTTTGGAAAGGATTACAGTAGAAGCCATGGGAACCATGCTGCAAAAGAGCTCTAACTATTCCTTTTTGCTGAGAATGAAACTGGTGACTCCCCTCATTGCCCATCCCTTCCCACCCCTTGGCTCTTGTTCTGAGTCTTAAGTTTTTAGCATTATTGCTTTCTGCCTTTAGTATGGCTATCAAAAGAAATTAGTTTCTCTAAGATATTGTTCAGTGTGTGTGTGTGTGTGTGTGTGTGTGTGAGTGTGTGTGTGTGTGATTAAACACACAGGAGAGGAAGGAAATAGTTTTCCAAATTCACAGAGCAAGAGAAAGGCTCAATACACTAGCAGTCCGATTATTGAGAATACCATCTGGGGGCTTGAGCTGAATTTAAAAAGATTTTATTGAATTATACTGTATAACTTCCCCAAAGAAGAAAAGAATGAATGAATCTATGCCTTTCTGGGCATAGTATAACACAGAATTTTTCTTCTAGTATAAGAAGGTTTGGTAAAGAGGTAGGAGCTCCATCTAAGGCAGTAGACTCAGGCAACTTAACTTCTCAATGTCTTTCCTCAGTAAGTGATTTAAAGAACCTCTTTGTCCTCAAGGGGTTTCCATTAAAACATAGACTAAGTGGAAACCCATGCCCTTAGGGATACCTGAAGGATTGAGTTCTGGGTGTGCATTGCCACACACACAAAGGATATTTTCTGGATTTGAACTCAGGTCTTCCTGACTCCAGGCTCAGTTCTCTATCTGCTGCATCACCTAATTGCCCATTAAATATTCTACCATTTTTACTGTACTTAGGTCTATTTTAAATACTTGCAGTCTATGAATAAGCTATGAATGTGGAATTGATCAATGGTTTTGTGCAGTTAGGTGGTGCACTGAGCTTGAAATCAGGAAGATTTGAGTTCAGATCCTACCTTAAGCACTTATTACCTATGTGACTCTGGGTAAGTCCCTTAACCCTGTTTGCCTCTGTTTCTTCATCTGTAAAATGGGATAATAATAGCAACCACCTTCCATGGTTGTTATAAGGATCAAGAGAGATAACATTTGCAAAACACTTTGCAAACCTTTAAGAGCTATATAAATGCTATTTATTATTATTAACCAATGAATGTAGTGTCAATGTGAAAGAACTTTCAGGCAGCTTGTTCAATAGTCACCAAATTGATGCTATGTTTCTTTTTATGCCAATGGGACTCCCTCCCCCCCACACTCTTTGGCCTCAGCTAATATTGTTTTCTTATAAAGGTTTATGGATTTATTTTATGCTTTGTAAAATGTGTTACCATGGTACTTGAGAAAGAAGTACAGAAATCAGAAGCCAGAGAGAACCCCCACAGTTGTTTGTCACCATCATGAAGAATATGCAATTCAGAAGGAAGATTCCCAATAGGTGTTTAGATCCTCTAGTCGTTTCTGGCTGGAGATGACATTTTGCTGATTGCATCAAGCATGAAATATTTAAGGACCTATTAAATGAGATCCATAATTAATTAAAAGATTCCTGCCTGATTATCTACATTAAGTGGATGAATAATAGCCAATGTCCAGATTGTTATTAAATGATACAGCTAACCTCAGAACAGATAGTGCATATCTACATATATCTCGGACCAGTGTTGTCCATATTCAGTGACGTGGGTCCAGAGTTAAAGATGAAGGAGAGAGCAGGGTGTTTTGGCTCTGCAAATTGAGTAGTTCTTTTAATGACCCTAAACTTCTCCCTGAAACAAAGTCCCATATTTTTTTACATCAGTATTCTTCTCATGATTCTATGTGTCTATAGCATGAGGCAAACTAATCTATAAAGAATCAAAGTTGTAGGTCACCCAAAGGGTAACTGAGAGGTCTGTAGTGGGTATAGACATATTACTCTAATACTCAAATCAGTCTGTGATTTAATTAGCACAGGTATTCCTTCTAATGATGCTAATTCCATATGTTCATCATAAAGAGGGTACAATGAAGAATTTACAGATGAACTCTATCTTCATATTACTGAAAGAATGGACAGATGTGATTTTTGAGTGGCTGGCAGGGATATTTGAAAGAACATGAAAAAAATGAACGAGGTATTTCAAGAATGGAGGACAGATGGCCTAATTTTCAAAAAATAGAAAAGAACAGAGTTTCTATCTGCATCCAGAGAAAGAACTGATAGAGGAGTATGTATAGAATGATTTTACACACTCACATATGTATATATGTATGTGTGTATGTATATATGTGTGTATATGTATCTATCTGCGTCTAATGGTAGCCATCTCTAGGATAGGGCATGGGGAGAGAAGAAAAAAAGAAAAAAAGAAATTTACATGATAATTTTATTACATATTCAAAAAGAATAGTAAGTTGTACATAATAGGTTTGCAGTTTCATGTGCAATCATCTTTTTATTCTACTATGTTATGGATATGCTTGTTTTATTCCAAAAATTAAAAATAAAAAATAAAATAAATAAAAAAACATTAAAAAAAGAAAAATAGAAAAGAACAGAGTCTGTAAGGTTTTGGCCAGTGAACATGATTTAAATTCCCAGGAAAATTCAAGAATGGTTAATTAAAGAGATGGTTGGTGAACATCCAGAACAGAAAGAAGCAGTTACAAAGAGCTAGTATTACTTCATCAGAACTGGCCGTACCAGCTAACTTCATTCTCTTTTTCTTTTTTTGGGGGGGGGATCACTAAACTAGTGGATGAGGAGAAGGTTGTGGTTGTAGCTTACCTAGATTTTAGCAAAGCTATTGATAAAATGGCACTATCCTTGTGGAAAAGACAGATATAAACTAGATGATAAGATGGATAAGATAAGATAAGATAGATGGATTCAGATCTGGTTGGATGGCTGGACTCAAAGATTTAATGGTTCCATGTTAAAATGGCAGGAGGACTATGGTGGAGCACCATGGTGATCTGGGCTTGGTTGGTCCTGTGCTATTTTTTCAGTAATTTGTTTAAAGACATAGATAGTACACTCATCAAATCTCAGTTGACACATAGCTAAGAGAGAAGAATAGGACTTTTTCTCGGAGTAAATTGGGGCAAAGAGTAACACATTGGATGACAGTCAGGCTCTAAAAGGATCTGAATAGATTTTTGACAAGGTAGAGTACTGGGGCTATATCTCTTGAGATGAAATCCAACAGGGATAAATGTAAAGTCATATTTTGGGGTACAAAAATCAATCTTGTAAGTTAGATAGAGGGAGTAGTGTTTAGACAGCAAGTACTTCCTTTAGGAATCCTCTTTGATGTTTTCCAATCAACCACCAAGTCTTGTCAAGAACCACACCATCTCTTTCACCCATCTCACCTCTGCACCATGGTCATCCTAATTCAGGCCTCCATCACTTCCTACCTGGACTGTTTTAATAGCCTCCTAATTGTTGTCCCTGTCATAGGGCTGTCTTTGCCCTCTCCAGTCTATGCTAAGAACACAGATCTGATCATCTCACTCCTGTCACAAAGTCCCCATGGTTCCCTCTTGCCTTTAGATCAGTTACAAACCACTCTATCTGGTGTTTAAGCCTTTTACTACATGAATTCTAGCAGGTTCCTGACCCCTGTGAGTCTAGAGTATCTAGTAGAGCTTCTAAGCACTTTCCTTCATATATCTGACATTCCAGCCAAACTAACATGCTTCTAGTTCCTCATGGACAACATTCCATCTCCTATCTCTGTGACTTGTGCCTGGAATGCACTCCTTCCTCATCTCTACTTTTTAGAATCACTTCAAAGCTCTTCTCACATGGTGCCTTCACCAGGAAGCCTTTCTCTCCCCCCTCCCCCCAAACTGCTTGGAATTCTTCATGACACTTCCTACATGAGGTTCCCTTCCAGAATCCCTGGGCTACTAGGACCCTTCCCATAAAATTAGTTTGTCTGATAGAATGTCTGATAGAATTCTTGAGAGTAGAGCCCATTTTATTTTTGTCTTTATATCTATGGCACCTAAGACAGCACCTGGCTTATAGTTTGTGCTTAATAAATACTTGTTGGTTGATTGAATGAACGAGTGATATCCTGCTCTACTCTCTCAGAGCTCTTATAAAAGTTCAATGGCCAAATAGTTCTTGAGCCAGGACCTTTTGTGATTACAATAGAGAAGGATCTCCTTAACCAATGGAGCAGAGTTCCTCCCCGGAATGATGCTGATGGAATGCAACTTCCTGAGATGCTAAAGTCTTCAGGGG
Source organism: Vombatus ursinus (assembly GCF_900497805.2). NCBI lineage: Eukaryota > Metazoa > Chordata > Mammalia > Diprotodontia > Vombatidae > Vombatus > Vombatus ursinus. Next base: position 9,765,168 of record NW_020949971.1, read on the forward strand.
GTCTGATCCAGGGCACAGCCATAAGTAGGAGGTCTTACAGTAGGGGCAAAATGGTCTGCTTTGGGGATGGGAGTTGCCTCAGAGGCTAGTATGACCTAAGGACAGTGTGTGTGTGTGTGGGGGGGGGGTGTGGGTGGGGAGTGGAATAGAAGATGATCTAACCGTGGGTGCATTTGCGCTAGGAGAAAGGGCAGCCCATCTCACAGATATTTCAGACTGTATCTCTCCTTGGGGTTTGAAGTGAAAGAAGGTTGTGAGGGGATGCCTGGATACAGGTGAGGAAGCAGAAGTCATTCTCCAAAATACTTGCATCAAACATCCCCAGGGTGTTGGCTTCCTGGGGCCAAGCACCAGATGTTCTACCTTAATTATGGCTGTGGTCCGGAGAAATCAATTACTGTCTCCATCATCCCACTTGTCTTCTCTGTCTTTTTCTTTCCTATCCATTTTCTATCCTTCATTTTTTCCTCAGTAAAGTTTCTAATGTGCAAAATTAAATTTCCTCAAATTTCTATTGCCCATTCTAATATGAATAAGTATACAATATTTTGGAGATGACATATGTGGGGATAGAATTGTTAAGAAAAAGACGTTAGATGGGAGAATTTTCTAAAATTTCTTACCCACAATGACCCTGCAGATATTTAGGGAAAAATTGTGGGGTACTAGAAAGAGGCAGCTAGGTAGTTCAGTGAACAGAATGAATTTAAAAATTCAAAATTCTTCCCAAATTCAAATCTGGCCTGATGCTTATTAGCTATGTGACCCTGGGAAGTCACTTAACCTCCTTTGCCTCAGTTTCTTCATCTATCAAATGAGCTGGAGAAGGAAATAGCAAACCACTCCGGTATCTTTGCTAAGAAAACCCCATATGGAGTCACAAAGAGTTGGGCATGACTGAACAACAACAACAACTGGAAAGAGATCTGTACTTGGAGTCAGAGGACTGGATTTGAATCCCTGCCATCACTCACTAACTCTGTGACCTTGGGCAATTGAGTTCACCAAGATTTCATTTTTGCATCTATAAAATGAAAATAATATTCCTATTATTATCTACCTTGCAAAGTTGCTGCAAAAGAAGGAAAAAACTCATTATTATTATTTGAATAGTGAGTTAGACAGAGAGTGATAAAGTAGTTTGTTCTGGGTGGACCAAAAACATTCTGCAGCCTCAACAGAATGTGATTTCATTACAATAGAACGTAAGCTTGAAGGTGGAGAATGTTTCATCTTTGTCTTTTTGTCCCCAGTGCCTAGCACAGTGCCTTAATATGTGTTTGCTGGGTTGAATTGGATTGAGCTGGTTCTCCAAGAACTGGAATTGAAATGAACACTGGCTTTAGAGAGTGTGATTTCCCTTTGAACCCCAGCTCTTCTTTCTACATGTGCCATTGTGGATGCCATTTCTGCCTGGGCCTCAGTCCCTTATTTATCACAGATGACAACGAGAAGCTCTCCTAGTTAGGGTTGTGCTGGAATTGGCTCAGCCTGGCTCAGGAGAGCTGATTGTGAAATGTTCAGTGAGAGCATGTACACCCTGGAAATTAGCAAGCTCAAGCTACAAATCAAGACTTGATATAATGTTGTGTTGAGTGTCTAGACAGAAGAAAGTGATGGAGAAAATCCTAATCATACAGATATAACTTGAAAGTGTATGAAATGGACATTTTGTTTTTTGGAAAGGCAGTTATTAAACATTTACCAGTGCACCCCTGCTTTCATTTCTCCATCTATGATCACAGACACAGAGTTGATACAAGACAACAGCCCCTCAGCCTTACCCAGCATCCCCTCCTTGGGCCCTGGTACCACATGTTTTTTGCTGCTGAAAATGTATGTTTCATGAAACATTTGCAGCACACTTGTGCATTTTATGGGACTTGATAATTTATTTTTATTGGGCTGTTATTCTCATGTAATCCATGTTCACTCTTAGTTCCTTTTCACCATTGTCTTCATTTCTGCTGTTTGAAATCTGACATTCTAAAGGAGATTGATCAATTGTTTATGGGAAAAACAGGACTGGGGATTTTAGTACTTTTTTAAGCCTCTGATTCAGAAAGAACCGTCAGAAGAGTAATGATGACATACTGAGGACATGTGTTCTTTCTGACAGATGCTCTCAACGTCTTTGAGAATGGAAAGGTCAGGTGTCACCAATAAAGGTTAAATTACAGCACACTCTTTTAGGAAGAGAGGAGCAATTGATGGGATCTAAGCTGCAGATGTTCTGGTCTGTGGCTCAGATTTTGGGCCTCAAGCAATTTAAGCAAATCAGGTTTCCATGGTTTTGAATGAATATTTGCAGGCGTTGTAAGGATTTACTTAGAAGATGCCTTCTTAGTCTCCATGACCATTGGATGAATCTTTCTGATTCCAGGCCAGACTTTCTATCTACTACATCACCACCTAGCAAGAATGGAGTTCAAATCTGGCATCTGACACTTACTAGCTGTGCGATCCTGCCCAAGTCACTTAATCCCGTTTGCCTCAGTTTCCTCATCTGTAAAATGGGCCATCTATTGAACTGATGAAGATGAGTTTTCCTGACTCCAGTTGGGAACCAAAGAGATAAAGGCAAAAAATAAAAGTCTGTCCTCCAAGAATTACATTCTAGAGGAGGAAGCAATATGTAGAAGTGTAATGGTGAGGGAGTTGGTTTCCACATTCCTGATCACATGAAAGACATAAGATAAAAGGGAGTTAAGCTCATTGTAAAAATTCAGCCACACCAGGTGATCCCTTTATGAAGTGTGAATTAGTCCCTTAAGTGAATCAGAAAGGTAGTGGGCCCCAGAGAACAAAGTTTGACAGACCATGCCTTAAGGTGAACTTGAGTATAAGAGAGACTCAGAGAAGTCTGACTTCTACTGAGAAGACAAATGGAGCTGGGGAAAAGGGAAGCCAAAGCAGCTGGAGCATAGGCCATGGCAGCCACTGAAAAGGAAGGACTTGGGACTGTCTCTGGGAGTGAGAATGGATGCTTGTTCAGATCAGGGACAAGGAACGTGGGGGCAGAACACAACCCTTTCAAGCACAGACTCCATGTCAATAATCCTGTATCTCCTTCTCTCCTTAGGTTCCCTTGAAGCCTGACACTTCTCCCTCTAGGAAGGTCTGATTGCTTTAAAATTTTTTTTTTTTACGTTTACTATTGCCTCTATAAATAATGTTAACCACAGGCTGTTGCTAGTCTGTGTACACTTATTGAAAATTTATTTGGGAGGAGTCAATTGGGCAGTAGGTAACATCCTCAGAGAAGAGAAATATCTAACCCTGAGGTATTTTGCCAGATCCCTGTTTCTGGCTGGGGGCCCAAAGCTTTATATATATGTAATTACACATCCTCTGATAAAATTTAGAGCAGGAAAAGATCATTTTTTTCTGGGAATCTCATTGAGGCAATGAGTCAATGGTAAAGTGAGGAAGGGACAAATTGGAGTTGTTGAACAACCCAAATAAAAAATATACAAGTTAAAAGTAAGCATAAGGTAATTTCAGTGGGGTAAGCACTAATAACTAAGGAGATCAGGAAAGGCTTAATGTAGAAGGTGGCACTTTGGCTGAGCCTTGAAGGTGGCTAGAGATTCTAAGAGGTGGAGGTAAGGAAAGAAGGAATTTCAGGCATAGAGGAAAGCCTGTGTAAAGGCATAGAGAAGAGAGATCTTTGAGTACAAGGACTGTTGTATATAAGGAATAGCAATAAGACCAAATTACTGGAATGTTGAGTGCATGAAGTGGGGCAATGGGTTATAATGGAAAGGTCACTTGGCTGGATTGTGAAGGGCTTTAAGTGCCAAACAGATGAGTTTTGAGTTTTATTCTCAAAGCAATAAAAAACAATTAGAGATTTGTGAGCAGGTTAGTGACTGGTGTTATAAGAATATCCCTCTGTGTGGATTGGAGAAAGGATTTGAGGCATGGTGACCAAAAAGAAGGCTACTTCAGTAGTTCAAGTGGGAGAAGATATGAGATCTAGGTTGGTTAGGATGTTAATAGAAAGGAGGGGATGGACGTGTGAGATGCCCAGGAAGGAAAATGGATCAATGATTTGATATGGAGGTGGAGTGGATGATGCCTTGTTGTGGACTTGATTGGAAGGAACTGGTGGTGCTCTTGACAGACATAGGGAATTGAGAATGCAGAGTGGGTTTTTGTGTAAAAGACAATTGCCTTTGACAGTCCTACAGGATATTCAGGTTGAGCTATGCAGCAGGCAGTTGGAGGTGTGGGACTGGAGTTTGGAGGAGAGATGAAGACTGAGTATGTAGATTTGGAAGCCATCTTTCTAGATATTATAGATAAATTCATTGAAGCTTCATTGAAAAATTCAATGAACTCATTGAAGCTTGCTGAGAGAAAATGTAGAGAGAAAAAAGATGAGCGATTGGGACAAAATCCTAGGGACGTTACCCACATCAGGGTTGGAAGTGATTCCTCTGTAAAGGACATGATTACAGAGCAATGTCAAGAAAAAGCAGGAAAAAGCAAGTGCCCAGAAGGAGGATGTAATCAATGGTATCAAATGTTTCAGAAAGGTCAGGAGGGATGAGGACTGGGGAGAAGTTATTGCATTCAACAATAAAGTGAAAATTGGTGATCTTGAAGAAGGGGAAGGGAAGAAGCAGTTATTAACTGCCTACTATGTGCCAGACACTGTGCTAAGCCCTTTACAAATATGATCTCTTTTGAAGAGACAGTTTCAATCAAATGGTGGGAAAGGAAGTTAAATTTCAAGAGTCGAGATGTTAGTGGGGGGGGAGAAGGTAGAAGCGAAGAGTGTAGACAGCTTTTTCTAAGGGTTGGCAGAGAAAGGGAAGAGGGATATAAGATGTTAGCTTGAAGGGACAGCAGGATCAAGTGAAAGTTTTTAGGGATGGGGCAGATCTGAGCATGTTTGTAGGCAGCCTACGGATAAAGAGAGGTTGTAGCTGAAGGAGAAAGAGGGGACCAACTTCTAGAGAAGAGTGGATGGGGTGAAAGGTGCAAATCGGCATTGGCAAGAAGGGCCGCCTTATCTTCTGAGACTGGAGCAAAGAGGAGAGAATAGTGAGTGACGCTGAGCTGATCTGAAGTGTGAAATTGAAGAGAAGATGGAGCTCAGAATGGACAGTCTCAATAAGCACCTGCTATATGCCAGGTGATGCACTTGGCATCGGGGATACAAATACACCTGCAGAAAAGTTCCTACCCTCAAGGGAGCCTACATTACTCCAATGAACTGTTGATTTTTCTTGCCTGTTCTTCTAATCCCTATGTTTCAGAACTGCCATCAACTGAGGCCAAAAGCATCTTTCCCTATCCTCTCCTTCCCATCTTCCTCTACTGTTTTCTTCTGGGAGGCATTCTAGAACATGGCTCCAGCTCCTCCTGCCCCCATAGAAACAACCTCCGTCTCCTAGAGCTCTGCATCTCTCACTTCATCTTCTAGGACGCGTCACCACCCTTCCCAGTGCTGACCTGCCTTCTTAAGCCCCTTGACTCAGGGGGCCAGAAGCAGTGGTCAGCCCATTCCACGCTCCCCGGTGCTGCTTCCAGGCATCACTCAGGAACTTCCCCTCCTTGGAAGTTCATTTCTTTCAGCTCTATCACTGTGAGATCCTTGCAGTGGTCATCCACAGCTTCCAGGCCACTCTCCCTTTCTCAGGGAATTCAGTGCCTGCCTGGCTTACCATCTTTCTCTCTCTTCCAATTCTTGGTGATTATTGTGATGTTCCTTCTTACATCACAGCTTGTTAACTCATCATGACCTCCATTTCCACTCCGTCTCATTCAGTCATAGTGGTGACCCCACCTTAGACCTCATCACTCTTTGTGATCTCATTTGACCTCATCTGGGGTTTTCGTGGTAAAGATACTGGAGTGCTTTGCCATTTCCTTCTCCAGCCAATTTTACAGATGAGGAAAGGGAGGCAAACAGGGTTAAGTGATTTGCCCAGGGTTACACAGCTAGTAAGTGTGTGAGGTTAGATTTGACCTCAGGAAGATGAGACTTTCTGACTCCAGGCTTGATGCTGTAGCCACTGTGCCACCTAACTGTTATGAACTGTGATCTTAAATTTGTAAGGCAGCATGGAATACTGAAAGACTGTTAGATTTGGGGTCAGAAGAACTGAGTTCAGATCCCAGCTCTGATGGTTATCATCCCCATGACTTTAGGTAAGTAACTTCCTCTCTTTGAGCCTTAGTTTCTTCATCCGTAAAATATGACTCTTGAACTATGTGACCTCTGAGTTCCCTTCTAGTTTTTTATCTATAATTATAAACTTTAAAACTCCCCTTTCTAATTACAACCTTTTGTCACTCAATCTCTCCATCTGCAGCACTTTAATTTATTCTTTGCCCTTTCCTTAGTCTTCAATTTTTCTATTCCTTGTTCTCCTGGGCCATCACCCCTGCCCTGGCCTGACTTTGCTCTTCTCATGGAAATAGACATACTTCATCCACTTGGTCTTTACTGTGTGGATGGTCAGGACAGACTCTTTTTCATGATTACCATTCTTTTCCAGGAAGCTTACTTACTCCTCAGAGCTTGATGTAACTAGAATCATGACATCTGCAAGCTGGAACACCCAGAGCAGTACTGACCCATCCTGCTAATGATAAGTCCCATTTATACGACACTTTGAAAGTTGCTAAACCTTCAACTCGCAACATCTGGAGATGGAGGAAGTACAAAGATTGTCTGCACTTTGCCGATGAGGGAGCTAGGGTTAGACACCTGAAGGGCCTGGCTTGGGGACACACGTCTCATAAATCTTGGAGCTGGGCTATGAAACGCGGTCTCAGTGCCAGGTCCAGCTGTCTGAGGCTGGACACTGAGGCACGCTCCCTGACTCCTCACTTGAATGTGGAAGGGCTTGTGCTGTTAATCCAGATACCCATGCTTCATGGAAACTGTCTCTGTGTGTAAAAATATGATCCACTTCACAAATGCGAGGAAAATTTTTTCTCTCCTTTTTCCATTAAATGTGACAAATCTTAGTGGAAAGAGTGCTAGATTAGGTTCAAAAGACCGGATATCATATTCTATCTCTACCACTCTGTTTCCTGGGCAAGGCACTCTCAGTGCCTCAGTTTCCTCATCTGTAAAATGAAGGGATTGGATGAGATGGCCTTTGAGGGACCCTCTAGCTTTAAATGATCCTATGTTTGACCTTAGGAAAGTCCACCTCCTGTCCTCATCTCTAGAAGGAGAGGTTGAACCACACGATCTCTGAGGTTCCTTGCAATTCTAAATCTATTCTCTCATGAAAAAGGAGAGAGAATTGTAAGCTTTAGAGCTAGAAGGGAGCATTGACATTATCCAATCCAATTCCATTTCATAGATGAGGAAAGTGGGGCCCAGTGAAGTGGAAGAATGGCCCAGTATCCCACTTGTGGTCTGCAGAGTCAGGATTCAATTAGAGAAGCATTCAAGACGTGCTCGACCTGAACAGATGCGTTGCTTTCTTTCATATCACCACAGACAGAGAAACCTTGACTGTATTCTCACTTGAAAGACAGGGGGTTAAGGTGGAAACCAGGCTAGATTTGGAGTCAGAGGTCCTGGGGCATTCTCCGTGTGACACAGGAAATGTCTGCTGCCCTCTCTGGGACTCAGTTCACCCATCTGTAAAATGAAGGGGTTGGTCTTGACTCTAATGTTCTTTCCAGCTCTCAATCTTTTGTTCCTCCATGTGTTATTTAAACAGAGATCCACTCTCTGACTTCTTATGTCACTGAAAAGGAATAATATTACAAAGCCATGTCTTAGAGTGAATAACAACAGCTCGTATTTTGAATAATCCAACAAAGTTTACACAGCTCATTACATACAGGATCTCCCTCTGGGGTAGGGGCTCTTATTAGCCCCATAAAGTGAGTCCCAGAGAGATTAAAATGACTTACTTAGGGTCAACCACTCTCTGACAGTGAAGAGTTTTATTTTGGTTAGAACATCTGAAAATGTCCTTCTCCCCTCCCTGCCCCCCAACCTAATTTAGCTCCTTGAAGAATTCAATGGAATGAAAGAAATTAGAGACAGGCCAGACTTCTTAAGCCATTTAATCCATCTCTCCCCCCGTGCAAAGCTTTTTTGAGGGACAATTCATAATGCTTTCCCCAGTCCTGTCGTAAACAATGCAGCTTTCAGCAGACTCCCAGTGTCGGAGATGGAGTCCTATTTATACTGGGAGCAGGTGTCACCCAGGGAGCTACGAGGAAGGGTTCCCACACTGTGTGCTCTTCGGCCACCAGCCCTGACCTGGAGGCAGGCTCCCCGAAGAGCAAAGACTCAGCCAAGCCTTCCCATCCATTGGCCTTTGGCCTTAACGCCCCCAGCCTCTGGTGGCGAACACCATGGGCTGTTGCGTAATGTGTGCCTGCCTTTGGCGAGCTGGCTGGAGAGAATCTGATCCTTGGCTGGCTCCCTGAGGCTTCTGACAGTCTGTGAAACTGTATCAGACATTCCTGAAAGAGAGGGCCACTTGTGCTGCTTACATAACTCATTTTCGTATGGCAAGCCCCAAGCGATTCTTCCGGCCCCGGGTCCTGTTGGACGCCGACCAACTGAAACTCCTTTCATTTCCCCATCCAGAAACCTGCCTGCCAGTTGAAATTCCAGCTGGTAGGATCCCCTCCCCTCCCTTGGCTCGCTCCCTTCCACCCTCTTTCTTCCTCCTGCCTCCCACGTGCCCAGAGGTCATAAAGAGAAACTGTCTTCTTTCCACAGCCTCACCGTTTAAAAGGAGACCCCAAACTCTGCCGCCTCGGTCTCCAGAACTCACTCCTTGAAGCGACTCCAGACTTGGAGCCAGGAACACCTGGGTTCAAATCGGGCCTCAGACACTTGCCAGCTACCTGACTTTGGTCAAGTCACTTAATCCTTTCATCCTCAGTTTTCTTATCTGTGGAAAGGGTTTTATCCTTGTCCCAACAGTTAACATTCACACAGCATTTTAAGGTTCACAAGGTGCTTTACAAATATCATCTCATTTGATCCTCACAATTTGAATCTTGAGGAGGCAGGTGCTATTTTTCAGATGGAGAAATTGAGGCCTGAGGATTGCACAACTAAGTGTCTGAGTCAGGATTCAAATCCAGGTCTTCTTTACCAGGACAGTAGGATATCTAATGTAATGCATCAATAGCTAGGTGGTCCTAACCAAGATCCCTAATGTCTCTGATAGGAGGTTACTTTCCCCATCTCTCCGATGGGGATAATAATAGTACCCATCCCACCTTTTTGAGGGAAGGATCACATGAGTTAATTTGCACTGTTTTCCAAACCTTAGAATGTCAGCTGTTGCCATGCTCTTCAACTGAATGCTGCTTATGGCTGAGATCATGAAAAAAGGTCCTTGTTGATGATGACAGTGAGAGGTGACACCTGGCTTTCTCTCCTAGCTCTCTCTGGCAGACTTCCTGAGACATTATGCAGAAGTGTCTCCTTACTCCCTTCCCCTCCTGCCAGTAATAAAGGAGCTTAATAGAGGGTGTACACTCATCCGGAGCTTATTATATGGGGCATAATGAGAGGCAGGGTGGTGTGATGTCTACAGGTCAGAAAGAACTTGGTTCAAATCCCACCTTTGATCTTTGCTAGCTGTGTGACCCTAGACATGAGTCATGATCTCTCTCTCTGAGACTCAGATAACTCTCTCCTCAATTACCGAGAGGTCATGCTCTGTCCCCAGGAAAGGAAGTTCTTGTATAGACAGTATCACAGTTCCTTGAAAGGTAGCCAAGAAGCCTAGCAATGATCCCGGAGAAAATGTTAATATGTGTGTATTTTGATTTGATTGATTTAAACAGAGTTAAAATAGAGGTGGCAGCTAGGTGACGCCATAGCGGATAGAGCACTAGGCTTGGAATCAGGAAGACTCATCTTCCTGAGTTCAAATCCAACCTTTAGACACTTAAGAATTGTGTGACCTGGACAGGTCACTTAACCCTGTTTGCCTCAGTTTCCTCATATATAAAATGAGCTGGGGAAAGAAATGGCAAACCACTCCAGCGTCTGTGCCGAGAAAACCCCAAATGAAGTCATAAAGAGTCTGACATGACTGAATAACAACAAAATAAGGGTGAGAAACTGAGACCAGGACTGGATCATTAGCTGTATCAGCCTATCTGACACTCTACATCAGTGCTTACTGATACTTTTCATTCTGTGGCACATTTATAATGTATTTTCAGACTTGTCCACCCATACTGAGTGAGTGTCTAGCATGTGTCTGTGTGTGAGGTTGTGGTCCAGACGAGGATGGCATGTGCCAACCCAGGGTCTGTGAGTAGGAAGGAGGTACCCCACCTGAGGCCAGAGAAGCAGGCTCTAGTTGGGAGCAGAGCAACTGCAAATCAAAAAGCCATGCTGGGTTGGTCCTGGGATGTCTGCAGAGTGCCAAGATCCCGAGGATGGACATGAGAAGGATGCCAGGTTGCTGGAGCAGGATTTGGGGTACTGATACCTGATTAGAAAGCTAAAATGGGGAGAGTGGCAAGGAGCTGACCATTGGTGAGAATCAATCCAATTCTCCAAAACTTTGGTCCTTAAATTTTTTTTTCTTTATTGTTGGTCTGCTGCTATGCTCATGTGGCTATGAGGGGAACTGAGAGTTCACACTTTAGACCTTTGACAGCAGAGTTGCTATCCGAGAGTAGAGCCATTTCTATTAAATGTAGATCCATTTCTATTAAAAGATTTATAGAGTACCTTTTTCACAACACAGTGCTTGTCCTCTTTTACAGAGAAGGAAACTGAGACCTGGAGAAAAATGACAAAATTTGAGGATTGACAGGGAATAAAGAGCATACCTACCTCTGCTTGAAGGAAGTCCTCCAAGTGACTCTCCAGGGTCACTCAACTCATGTCAGAGCTGGATCTTAAATCCAGGTCTTCTGACCCTAGACATTTCCCCCCACAATGCCACACTTCTTCCTCAGTACACTGGCCACATCTGTGTTGGTAGCTGTGCTATCCTAGCGGTGTTCATGTCAGGATTCAAAGACGATTTGTAACTGATATGACTCTAAAATGGGGATCATGTCGGGAAGCATGGGGTGGATAGCTGGGAGAGAGGATGAAGTGGATAGGCTAGGTGGGCACCATGCCAAGGAGCCAGCTCTGGCTTTGTGGGATCCAACCCTTTGTTTACACTGTGGACAGGTAGGCACATATATTGGAAAATAATAACCTAAATGGTAATAACAATAATTATCATTAACATTTATATAGAGTGCCTTCACATTTGCAAAGCATTTTATCTGCTTATTATCTCACTTGACCCTCACAACAACCCTTGGAAGTAGGTGCTATTATTATCCCCATTTTACAGATGAAGAAAGTGAGGCAGCCAGAGGTAGCTAGATGGCAGAGTGGAGAGAGAGCTGGGCCTGAAGCCAGGAAGTTTAGGTGTTATTCAGTTGTGTTTGATCTTTTTCTGAAATTTATAGGTTTATTTTATTATTTTTCCATTTTAATCAGAAATACATTAAAACTAATGTGCTGCTTTATTTTTTAATTTTTATTTTATGGAATAAATTTCCATAACATAGTATAATAAAAAAAGATTGCACATGAAACTGCAAACATATTATGTACAACTTGCTATTCCATTTAAATATATAATAAAATTATCATGTAAATTTCTCTTTTTATTTTTTTCTTCCCTCCTCTCCATTGGCAACCATTAGACATAAATGTATGCGTGTGTGTGTGTGCGTGCGTGTGTGTGTGTTTATACAGACACACACATATATGTAAAATTATTCTATGCATACTTCTATTTATTAGTTCTTTCTTTGGATGTAGATAATGTTCTTGCTTCATGTCTCCTTTGTCCGACTCTTCGTGACCCCATTTGGGGTTTTCTTGGCGGAGATACTGGAGTGGTTTGTCATTTCCTTCTCCAGCTCATTTTACAGATGAGGAAACTGAGACAAACAAGGTTAAGTGACTTGCCCAGGGTCATACAGCTAGGAAGTATCTGAGACCAGATTTGAATTTGAGTCTTCCTGACTCCAGGCCCAGTACTCTATACATTGTGCTACCTAGCTGTTGTCAGGAAGACCTGAGCTCCAATCCGGCCTCAGACACTTATTGGTTATGTGACCTGGGAAAATCATTTCACTTCTGCCTGCCTCAGTTTCCTATCTGTAAAATGGGTAAAATAATAGCACCTACCTCTCAATGTGGTTGTGGGGCTAAAATGAGACAATACTTGTCAAGTGCTTTATAAATCTTAAAATGCTTATATAAATTCCTTACTATTGAGCTATAAGAAATAATTAGCAAGCAGTCTTCAGAAAAACCTAGAAAGACTTGTATGGACTGATGCTGAGTGAAGTGAGCAGAACCAGGAGAATGTTGTACACAGTAATAGCCATATCATGCAATGACTGACTTTGATAGATTTAGCTCTTTTCAGCAATGCAAGGATCTAAGACATCTTCAAAGGTCTCATGATGGAAAATGCTATCCACATCCAGAAAAAGAACTACGGAGTCTGAATGCAGATCAAAGCATACTATTTGCTCTTTTTTTCCTTCTGTTTTGTTTTGTTTCATCTTTCTTGTGGTTCATCGTATTGGTTCTAATTCTTCTCTACAACATTACTAATGTGAAAATATGTCTAATAGGAATGTATGTCTAGAGTCTATATCAGATTGCATGCCATCTTGGGAAGGGGGAGAAAATTGAAAACTCAAAGGCTTATGGAAGTGATTGTTGAAAACTAAAAATAAATAAATAAAATTTAAAAATGCTTATATAAATTCTAGCTATTATTGTTGTTATTTTTAAATAACCTGCCCAGGATAGCACAGCTAGTTTGTATCTAAGACAGTATTTGAACTGAGGTCTTCCTGATTTCAAGTTCAATACTCAATCCACTATTCCACTTAGGGAAATCCTGCTCTTTAAACCAATAGAGGCAAAAACTATTGCCTCTGGTCAACCCCAAACTCCACCTTGTGATCCTTGATACAGCTGCTGTCATTGTGGAGCCTTGATCTGCTCATAGCCTCCAGTGGATTTAGCAAAGCTCAGTCCAAATCTGCCTTGGGAACATCCAGGAATAGAAATTCTGAGTAAATATAGGCTTTGGCAGAATAGAATTAAACACCTGGAGACATTGGCTATTGTGAATTCCCCTTTAAACCATACCCTTTCAAGTAGGGCCATAGTGACATTGGTGATGCTGACTTTTTAAAAGATGATTAAGAAATTACATTATCTTGGTCAGCTTCTAATTCATATATTTGGGTTTATTTATGGGATTTTAGAGGAAGAAGTGTGATTGACTAGACAGGTAGGAAAATAATATTATCTTCCTGTCTTTGCTAATAATTCTGGTTAGCATTTATAGACTGTTTTCAGATTTACAAAGTACTTTATAGATATCACCTTATTTGTTTTTCACAACAGCTTCAGGAGGATGAGGTCCATATTTTACAAGTGAGGAAACCGAGGCAGACAGAGGCAAAGTGACCTGTCCAGGGTCACATAACTAGTAAGTGATTGAGACTGGATTTGAACTCAGGTCTTTATGATTCTAAGCCTAGAGCTCCATCCACTGAACCACTTAGCTGCTTCCACATTTTAGGTTGTGCAGTGGATAGAGTGCTGAACCTGGAATCAGGAAGACTTAGTTTCCTGAGTTTAAATCTGGCCTCAGATACTTACTTGCTGTGTGGCCCTGGGAAAGTCACTTAACCCTATTTGCCTCAGTTTCTTCATCCATAAAGTGAGCTGGGGAAGGAAATGGAGAATCACTCCAATATCTTTGCGAAGAAAACCCCAGATAGGGTCATGAAGAGTTGGACTTAACTGAAACAACTCAACAACAACAATGCTTGGGACTTACTACCTACTGGAGCTATAAGTCCATGGAATCACAGTCTCTCAGGAGGAGGAACAGAGAAGGCAGCTGGTGTGATTGACCCAGAATTGGGGATGAATAGGGCAGGAACATCGGGAAGTGAGCTGAATTTAAGATTAATGACAAGAGGACAGATACTTGTAGAAGAAAGGGGCCTTCACCATCTTGTCTGCCCCCTTCCCCAAAAGGAATCTCTGCTGTAACACAGCTGGTACTTGGTCATCCAGCCTCAGATATGGAAATCTAGGGAGGGATCAGTCACTACTCCCAAAGGTAACCTAGTCCACTTTTGGACAGACCTAACTTCAGAAGTTTTCTCCTGACTTCAAGCTTAAATTTGCCCTTCGTGACCTCACCTGCACTCCTGGTTCTGCCTGCTGAGGCAAAGTTAGTCAGTCATTCAGTCATGTAATCAATCCATAAACATTAATTAGGTGCTGGGCTAAGTACTGGTTATAAAGAGAAATCCAATTCCTATCCTTACAGAATTCCCAACCTAATGGGGCAGACAGCATGTATATAAAAAATACAGAGAGAATAGATGGAAGGAAAAGGGGAGGAACTGGGATGGGCCTCCTGTAGAAGTTGGCATTTCAGCCAAGTCTCGAAGGAAGCCAATTCTCCAATTGTGTATTTTCTCAAAATTGAAATCATCCATTTGGGCCATCTTCTGGGAATGTGTTTCTAATCTTTGGGGCATGAATTTCTCTGAATAGAAAAACACCGCAAGTCACCTCTTTCTTCTTTGTCTTTATGTCCCTTTGGTAGAAAATCATGTCTGGGATGTGGAAGGATTAACCGGGAAGGGGAAAAGAGTCCACTGCCAAGTTTTTGTGTCATGGATGAAGAGTTTGAAGAGTTGTTTGTTGCAAGCTGGTAGATCTGGGGACCTCATTTCCCATTGTTCTATCCCCCCTCCTTCCTCCCCAAACACATTGATGAGGCATTTTGTCTCCAATTGTCTTGTGTCCAATGACAAACAGATGGATCTTAGCCACAGCTTGGAGATGAGAAATCTATTTGGGCAAAGTATGGCTCATGTTCCCCACCCAGCTGCCTGATGCATTTGCCCTCTGAAAATCCACTTGAAAACTCAGGACTTCTCATTGTCATCTTGAAGGCACATTTCTTTCTTTTGCTGTAAATCATTTCTTCAGTACAGATTTATGTGAGAAAGCCTGTGAGGACAACTGTGAAGAAAAAAGAAGACAGTGGGAGATCCAACGTAGCTCCCAGCAGGCCACTAGAGGCTTTTGGGACAGCATGCTGGAGCATCAAACCAGAGTTCTCTTTGCTTCTTTGACTGTGAAAAGAAAGCACAGTATGACCATTCTGTCTTTCTCTGCTCATCCATAGGACATTTAACTACCATCAACATCATTGATTGACTTAGTGTTTAAAATACATTGATGACTTGGACATGAGTTATTCACAGTTTCTCCCACATATCATGGATGTTACAGTAATTCTCAGAGAAACCCATTTTGGGATTGATTTACCTAATTTGGCTTGCTTAAAAATGTCTCTGTTAAGCAATTTGTAAGTGATGTAAAAGATAACAGAAAGACCCATGCTGAATGCAAGTAAGCAAGGGACATGTTACCAGTGTTGCTTGTATGGTGGTGGTGGTGGTGTGAAAGATAACACATTCCTGGAGTGGGGTGTGGATGGTCACATGTGGATGAGAGGGATGACCAATAGACAGGATGAGGGCTGCACTGGCATCCACAAAATGTAAAAGATGGAGAGGAAGGGCTCCAGCACACAGGACAGCTCCTCAGTGGGAATTGTAAGGAAAGCCATGGGCAATAATCTCTGAAGAGAAAAAATGTGGAGAGGATAGGGAAGGAATACCCAAAGGGAAGAGGTCATGGATTTGATTTGATTCATTTCAATCCAATCCAATCCAATCCAATAAGTATTTATCAAATTCCTACAACTTCCAGGGATCCCCTGATGTTGAAATATTAAATCAAAGAACGTCCAGATGAATAAACTGATGAAGAAACATTTCTATAGATTCTCAAAATATGAAAAATATAGGTTGGTGTATTGCTTTCATATTTTTTTTACAATGACTTTAGTCAGTCAAACAATTGGCAAATATTGCTTTTTTGCTTATTATGTGCTTTTAAATATCAGTATTCTTCTGGTGTTTCTGTGTCAGCCATGGACTACTACA
This sequence comes from Vombatus ursinus, assembly GCF_900497805.2. Classification (NCBI taxonomy): domain Eukaryota; kingdom Metazoa; phylum Chordata; class Mammalia; order Diprotodontia; family Vombatidae; genus Vombatus; species Vombatus ursinus. Next base: position 9,781,215 of record NW_020949971.1, read on the forward strand.
GTCTCCTAAGTTTAGCATGACCTTTAGCTAATAGATTGTAGGTTGCAGAAATTTTTGTTTTGAATTGAAGTTTTGCAAAGTGGAATAAATGATATCACCAGAGAGACACATGATGAGCAAAGGAGACAGACAGGTCTTGTTACAAGAATGAGGGATAACTAACTAGTGGATGGCCCACAAATCAAAAGATTTCAAGGAAAGCCCCTAATGTGGCAGATTCTACTTGTGGCTTTCAACAGTTGTAGGATAAGAAGCATGAGGAGGAATCTGAGAAAAAACAAGGACCCAGGCTGAATAATAAGAAAAAAAACCAATGTGATGGTGACTTTGAAGAGTTTGCACGTATGCAGGAGGTTAAAGACGACATTTGGGGAAATTAGAAATTTGGGAGAACTTGAGGGTGAACTGAAGGAAAATAATTTGAACTGAAGGAGGAGAAGGTCTCAATCTGAAAGAAGAAAAAAATCTTGAAGAGAAGGATTCAAGAAGGTGAGTCAAGTGAAGTATGGAAACAGATTGGAAAAGAAACAAATTAGAGAAAGAAATCATGATCAAATCAAAAGAAATCATTAGAGAAACAAAATGAAGTTGAGTTTGACTGTCACCTGGTTGTGAGAAAAGAAAGTTGAATGTGGCTGTCAAGTTAAGAGGTAACAAAAGGTTGTAAATGTCTTAACATGTGTTTAGGAGGTAGATGGAAATCTCTGCAATCAGATTCAAAACAAGGCTGAGCATTTCAATCAGTTGTGGTTCAGTCATTTTTAGTCGTGTCTGACTCTCCGAGACCCCATTTGGGGTTTTCTTGGCAGAAACACTGCAGTGGTTTGCCATTTCCTTCTCCTGATCATTTGACAGATGAAGAACTGAGGCAAAATGGGGTAAGTGACTTGCCCAGGATCACACAGCTAGTAAGTGTCTGAGGTTAGATTTGAACTCAGGGAGATGAGTCTTCCTGACTCCAGGCCTCGCGCTCTACTCACGGTGCCACTTAGCTGTCCCAATCAGTATGGGGAGAAGGCTAACAACAGTGACTTGCATTGAGTGCATGATCTTTGTATTCCTTCCATACCCAAATAACTATTATCTATGTTCCATGTGCGGGCTGGTTTCTCTCTTGCAAGAGAGCATGAAGTGACTGGAGAAACACCCTTATATATTCCAGGTGTTCAGGTATAATGAAGTGTTCCTTTAAAAAAACAAACCTTCAAACCAGAAAAAGAGCTTAGGGGTGTGATGGGTGGGGGGAAACAGAGTAGGGACAGTTGGAATTGGCAGAAAGAAAACTTGACCTTTGTCACGAGGTTGGAATCTGGAAGAATCACATAGAAGAGGAAGGGAAAGAAAAGGAACATTGTGCATTTGGAACTCAGAGAAATTTGAAGCCCTTCCTGGAGTGAAAAGAGCTGGATGATCTGAGGAGGAAGCAAATGCTTATCCTCCCAGGAATGACGGAGGGGAGCCAAAGATTCTAACAGGTGAGAACTCATCCATTAAGGGTCGAAGGAGGAATGAAATAGTTCTGACTGGTGATTCCCTGCTCAGGGGGTCCTGAGGTAGCTGCTTTCTGTCCTAACAACAATAGAGAGGTTTGTTGTCTGCCTATGGCACGTCTCCAAGACATAGCATATGACTTCCCAAGACTTGTCCAAATAGATCAATACAACCCACTTCCAGTCATTCACAGGGTCACCAACGATGCTGCCAGAATGAATGAAGAACTGTTGCCAAAGATTATGAAGTCTTGAGCAAGACACTGAAGGAAACAGGGGCTCGGCTTGTGTTTTCCTAAGACTCCCCGTTAAAGACAAAGGTTGCAGAAAAGACAAAAGTTGATTTGGGAAGTGAATAACTTGGATAAGAAGCTGATGAGAGAATGAGATTCAGATTTAAGCACTCCTGCTTACAATATAGGAATGACAGACTGTAGGCCAGGGTTGCATTGTACCTAAAAAAGGATTGCAAAAATGTATTTGTTTGTGGGATTTCTTTTCTTTTGAAAATCAGAAAAAATAGAATAAAAAGATGGTGGAAGGGGGCAAGCTTCCTAGGTACATTTACCAAGCTAGATACCGTAAAGTGTAGTTACAAAAAAAAAAAGAAAAGAAAAGCAAAGAAAAGAAGAATAGCAATTGAAACAACCAGGAAAAATCCAAGAAAGGAGCCATGTGATAAAACCTATGGCCTCAGATTTGTTTGTTTATATACACATGGCCAAAACTTAGGTACCAGGCAAAATTAGGTACCAGATACCTAATAGGTATCCCTGAGGCTTGATGGGTTGATCCCTGATTAGAACATGGTTCTGGATGGGTATATCTTATTTAAAAGAAAGAGGATAAGTAAAAGGGCAGGCAGGCTAGCACTGCATATTAAGAATGTTTATTTCTGTGAGGACACCCAGCCACTGTTGTTGTTTGTCCTTCATCTTCAAACACGACAAATGATGCCGTGGGTGAAGTCTTGACTTGTACATGAAATCAGATTTAAGTGAGACACCTAGCAACCAGAGAAGGGAAGCATGGTGGACAGAATTTGGGTAAAGATCAATTGAGATGGAAACAGAAGCAATTTAATCATTGAGGAATGTTGTTCATCCTTTGTTTTTGAAGAGGACCAATGACATTATGGAGTGATGTCTTGACTTACATGTGAATTGGATTTAAGTGAGACAGAGTTGCACAAAGTCATCAGCCTCACTCACTCTTCCAGAGTCATCAAAGCCCAATGGCAAATCAAAAGTCAGGACGACTGGTGATGGCCAAGGATGTAGTGGATGATCTTGGTGTCTTTGATTTCTGACCAAGCTGTAAGTGCTCCAGAGGGTCTGCTTCAGTCACTTTCATGGCCTTTGGAACAAATTGCTTTCATTAATCATGGGAAGTCTTTACATGCTTGGGGTAGACATTCCCCTACCTCCCCGATGGGTTTGAGGCCTGCCAGCTACCTCAACCTGATTTAGCCCATCTTCTGAGACAGTTTTACCAAGGTATGACCATTGCACATGCTGCAGCTTCTTGGAGTAACAGGTGAAAGTTGGGTGACAGGTGGACACCAAAGGAGGATGAGCAGCCCTGAAAAGGACTCAGCAAGCCCTTACACCAAAGGTGCTAGTTCTCCCTGAACACCTCATATAACCTACCCCACTTCAGACCATCTTAACAAAAAGAGGAAATAGATGATTAGTTCAGAAGATACAGCACAAACTTGTCACAGAGGCTTGTATAGTAGGGATGGAGCACTTGCATTTTTCATACATTTACTAGAGCCCTTTCTCTGACAAATGCAGAACAACCAATAACTTCTTGACTTATCTTAGTGATAATTCCATCCTCCAAAAAGTGAAGGATCTAACATGGAGGAAATTCTATTTTGGATCTTGTTCTCACTAAAAAGGAAGAACTGGTTACTGGTGTAGAAATTGTGAGAACTTTCAGAAGAAGGGACTACTTCCTTGCAGAGTTTGTGATCAAAGAGGAGAAGAAAGTCAAGAGTGTTCTGATAGATATACTCTAGATTTTGGGAGAGCAGACTTCAAAGGGGTTTAGGGGTAGAATTCCATGGATTAAATTTCAATAAGGGAAGTTATCCCAGAAGTAAAGGGAAGGAAAATTTAAAGACACAAAGGGAAACAATTCTAATCAGGAGGAAAAATATGAGTTGTCTGAAGAAACCAATGTGGATGCACAGGGAACTCACCAGTCAACCTAGGTTTATTGAAGATGTATACAAAAGATGGAGACCAGAAAGGTAACAGATGATCAATGAAATAGCTTCAGGAGTGCTAAAGCTCAAAATAACTGGAGTCTGATGAGGAACACCCAGGACAACAAAACAGGAGATTTTAAAATCGACATCAGGAGAAAGACGAGGATTAAAGGAAAGACTACTCCCTCCAACCCCATCCTATCTGCTAAACCCTCCAGGAACACACGTCTTGCCATTTCCCCTTACATTTAATTCCCCAGACCATTGACACCTTCCATCTACCCTTGCTTCTGAACCTTTCCTCCTTGTGTATTGTTGTCCCCATTAAACTATAAGTTTGTTGAGGGTATTTTAATTTTTTTGGTATCCTTGGCACTTAGCATAGTGTTTGGCACACAGTAAACATTTAGTAGTTGCTTTTTCCTTTATTCATTCAAAGAAAAGTTTCAGAATGTATGTTCCTCCTCATCTGGTCTGGGTGTGTGAGAACCAAGCTTGTGATCTCATTGATATAGGGACCTTCCAGTGCTTCTTAGAATCAAGCAGCTGGTTGGGCAGGGATTGGCCTTACTCTTTGACACAGATTTCAGATCCATTCAAGAATTTTTAACAATCAGAATTGTCTGGCACAGGAATGAGCTGCCTCATGATACCATGAAATTAAGAATATTTAAGAGCGGGACAGATGACCACTTGTCAGGGATGGTAGAGGTCATCAATACTTTGTGTGAAGGTTGGATTAGCTAGCCTTTGAAGCCTCTTTCAACTCTAAGAATCTATTGATACAGTGAAATAAAGTGGAGTCTTATATTTCTTTTGTTGTTGTTGTTTTTGCTAGGCAATGAGGTTAAGTGACTTGCTCAGGGTCACACAGCTGGTGAGTGTCAAGTGTCTGAGGCTGGATTTCAACTCAGGTCCTCCTGACTCCAAGGCCGGTGCTCTATTCACTGCACCACCTAGCTGCCCCTGAGTCTTATATTTCTTTAAGAGATCCTATGCCACAATTTAATGGGACATAGCTCCTTGAATTTATCAAGATATGCTATGAACTATAGTACTGAAATCATAGGTCCAGTCCCAATGCTATAACTAGACAGAACTTAACTCTGTGACCTCAGGGTCGTAGAAACATAGATTTCAAGTTGGACCTTTGAGGTAATCTAGTTTAGATTATGATTCCTTCATTGTGCAGATGTAAGACTGAACAGGAATAATTTGGTTCTGGTAGGTTTCATTGGCAACTCTCTGGGCCCAATCAATAGTATCATTGCTTTTGGAAATTAATTAATTATATTATAGCTTCACTCACCATCCCTGTGACTATCCGGATGAAAAGGCCCCCTATATGTGATATACAGCCTTATTAGAATGTAAGTTCCTTGAGGAAAGGCAGTATTTCACCTTTTGTTTTTGTAGTGCTCCCTTGAGGGGATGATGGAGGGCTTTCTCACGCCTCTGTGTGTTTGCCCAAGCTGTCTCCTTATGCCAGGAATGCCTTTCCTCCTCACTTTTGCTTCTTGGAACCCCTAACTCCCTTCAAGGATCAGCTCATGTACTACCTCCTTCAATAAGTTTTTCCTGATTCTTCTAGTTGTTAGTGCCATCCCTGTGCCCCAATCAATTGGCATTTATTTTGTATGTATCTCAGTTTGCTTTGCCGGATCTTCATTTAGGTCATACTCGCTACTCATGGGGGCTCCCCCAGATTCTGTCTTGGGCCCTCTTCTTCTTTCCCTACACAATATCTCCTTTGGTAATCTCATCAGATCCCAAGAGTTCAATGATCATATCTATATAGATGATTAATATTTAAGTATGTGTCTATATATACACATATATAAACCATCTATATGCATATATCTCTCTATATGAATAAATATATATTTATGTACACATACACACATCCATATACACATATGTATTATATATACAGGCATACCTCAGAGGTATTGCAGGTTCCAGACCACCACAATAAAATGAATATCCCAATGAAGCAAATCACATGAATTTTTTGGTTTCCTACTGCATATAAAAGTTATGTTTACACTATAATGTAATCTAGTAAGTGTGCAATAGTATTATGTCTAAAAATATACGTACTTTAATTAAAATACTTTATTGCTAAAAAAAAATGCTAACCATCATCTGAGTGAATCAAAATCTTTTTGCTTCTTCAGTGAATCAGAATCTTTTTTGCTGGTGGCGGGTGTTGCCGCAATGTTGATGATTGCTGACTGATCAGGGTGGCGGTTGCTGAAGGCTGGGGTGGCTGTGGCAATTTCTTAAAATAAGACAACAATGAAGTTTGTTCATGGATTGACTCTTCCTTTTACTTGAACACTTAGGGGCCATTGCATGGATATTAATTGGCCTAATTTCAATATTGTTTTGTCTGAGGAGAGGGAGAGAGATGGAGACAGCTGGTTGGTGGAACAGTCAGAACACACACATTTATCAATTGTTTGCGTCTTATATGGGCTTGGTTCATGGTGCCCCAAAATAATTACAATGGTAACATTAAAGATAACTGATCACAGATCACCATAATAGATATGACACTAATGAAAAAGTTTGAAATATTGTGAGAATTACCAAAATGTGACACAGAGGTATGATGTGAGCATGTGCTGCTGGAAAAATGACATGGATAGACTTGTTTGATGCAGGGTTACTGCAAACTTTCAATTTGTGAAAAACACAATAAAGCAAAGTATGCCTGTCTGTGAATATATACAGTCATATCTTACCCACCAAAAATAGGGATTTCCCAAGGCTCTATCCTCCTCCTCCTCCTCCTTCTCCTTCTCCTTCTCCTTCTCCTTCTTCTTCTTCTTCTTCTTCTTCTTCTTCTTCTTCTTCTTCTTCTTCTTCTTCTTCTTCTTCTTCTTCTTCTTCTTCTTCTTCTTCTCTTCTCCCTCCTTATTATTTTACTTGGTGGTCTCATCAGCTGCCATGGTTTCAATGATCATCTCTATGCAGAGGACTCAGATCTACTTGTCTGGTCCTAACCTCTCTCTTGACCATCAGTCATGCATCTCGGCAGCTCAAACTAGTTGTCCTGTAGACATCAAACTCAACATGTGAAAAACTGAACTCATTATCTTTCCCTCCAAACCTTCCCTTCTTCCTAACATCTCTATATCTGTTGAGTATCCCACAATCCTCCCAGATACCCAGGCTCAAAACCTGAATATTATTCAGTGGTAGCGGTAGATGGAGGATCTGGAAGGGTCATTTGGGAAGAAGGAATATTCTGAATCCCCTGCCCTGATCAGTGAGTTGGGATTATAGGATAAAGTGGAATCAGTGTTATAAAAGGCTTCAAGGGAAGTAGTATCATTGGGAGGGAGCCAGATGTTAATACATCCCAGAAGATGGAAGGAATGAGAAAAGACGAAGTCTGAGATGAAAGAAAGCTTGTTAGTTATAGAGCAAGCATTCCAGAGAACATGGTGAAAGGAATATGAAGTTCTGCAACAGGATATTTTGGAGGGGAAGGGAAGATAGATTGAAGTTCATGGAAGCCAGGGAGCAAGCATTTGGGGGTGGGGAACAGGATTGTACACTGGTAACAGGGGGTTCAACATCATTCACATGGGGAGAATACAATGAAGTGGGAGTATGGTGAACATTGAGGAGTGAGTCTAGGCAGAGTGGTTGGAGACAGGTCTGTTGAGGGAGGCATATAATAAGACTGTTTGAGATCCCTTCTCCTTCAGATTGATGTTGTCCTATGAGACTTGCCTCACAGTTGGCAAGAGCAAGATGAGGTATGGGAGCTGGGCCAGGGGATGGTAATTCAGGGCTTGCACCAGAGAAGATTCTAGGCAGTGGAAGATTGATGAGAGCTTGTCTTGGGACTGGCCCGTACTGAGAAGTCCCTGGAGACCAAGAAATATAGGAGGTGAGAGGTTGGTGACACTGTATGAGCCCATAACTGGAGATAGCCCAAGGCAAGGTCACAGGAAGCTGTGGGGAGGGAAGTGGGTATTTTTTTTTTGGGAGGCTGGTGGCAGTAAGAGTCTTGTCCTCAGTCACGGTGGAAAGGATCTGGTAGAGTTTGGGAGGTTAGCAGTGATGGGTGTGGTGGCTCTGTGCTGGACATAGCCCAGGGTAGGGAAGGAAATAGGAAGGGAAGAAATGAAGGAAGGAGGGGAAGAGGGAAATAAGAGAAGAAAGGGGAAAAGAAGAGAGAAAGGAGTAAGGAAAGAAGGGATGGAGGGAGAGAAAGTAAAAAGAAAAAAGGACAACATATGTCCATCATATATCATATATGTATGTATATACATACACACATAATACTATTTATATACATGTACATATATATGCACACTATATATATCTATCTCTATCTCTATCTATCTATCTATCTATCTATCTATCTATCTATCTATCTATCTATCTATCTATACATGCACACATACATCTCCATCAGGGAAGGAAGGAAGGAAGGAGGGGCTTCCTTGAATAGCCAACCTGACCTGACCTTGAACCCCTCCAGAGCCTGCCTAGAATGCAGCCCAAGTATTGCCTGGAGTAAGACAGATGGCATCCGGCTCTATTTGGACTTTGGCTTTTCCATGTCCATGAAGTTTTTTGCTATTTTCCTTGGGCTAAGGGATTCTATTTGTTTTTAGCTGATTCTTGAAAAGTCCCACTACCCTCTTTGAGCTGATGGTATACTTGGTTTGGGAATCCATTTTACAGTCTAAATATTGCCCATGTTTTTCCTGGCCTTTGGACTGGATCTAGGAGGAGGGGGAAGCTAGGCCTTTATCATAAAACAAACAGCAGAGGAAGTGGTGGGACCCCTGGATCCTGAGGGCTGAAATAAATTAGAGACATCTTGTAATAATAATGACTGACACGTACATGGGCCTTTGAATACAGTATCTCATTTCAGCCTCACAACAACCCTGGGTGAAGAGGCCCATAGGAAAACAGGCTCAGACAGGCAAAGAGACAAGTCCATGGTCACATGGTTCTTCTGTGTCACAGGAAAGGAGGGAATGGAAGACAGACAGAGTATCTGTCTCAGCATCTCCCTAAATTCAATTCTAACACTCTACTGATCCATTATGCCAGCATGGGTTTGGCCATTTTAAGAATTTTTTTCTAGGAAGAAGGAATAACATTCTTCCATCTCTAGTATTTATAGTATAGGGTTTGGCTCAGCATGTCATGGTGGTTTTTTTCTTTCTTTCTTGCTGGGTTGTATCCTTTCTCTGTCAAGTGGCTTTGGGCAAGATAACCCCATCCCTGAGCATTAGTTTCCTCCTCCATAAAATAAGGGGGGGTAGGAGCTCAAGGATCTGTGTTGTACCTGCCAGCTCTAAATTGTTTGCCCCGAAATCCCATTAATTAGGTGAACACGCCTGCAAATCTGCTCCTTGGTAGTCTTTCTTTGACATTCATCAGCCACATTAGTGGTTTGAAGACTTAAATGTTGCTCAGCTGGTGTGGATCACTGGATCTGGAAGGACAGGAGGATCTGATTTCAAATCCTGTGTCAGATACTTACAGCTGTGTGACCTAGGGCAAGTCACTTAACTTTTGCCTGCCAGAGCTTCCTCATTTGTAAAGTGGAGATAATAACATTTACTTCAGAGGGTTTGTAAAGCTCTTTATGATCCTTAAAATGCTACATGAATGCTTTCATTATCATTATCACCATCTTCATCATCCTCCTCCTCCTCCTCCTCCTCATCTTCACCCTTTCTAGATGCCTCACTCACTCTCTCCCTAGATAACAGTTGACTATCACACTCCAAGATTCTCTTACTTCCCTCTTGATGTTATAGTAACAGTATCCAAAATCTCTGTGGGAGGGGCCATTGAAGCTGGGGTTACATATAACAGGGTGTATGGGGTGTTCAGGGAGAGCTAGCACCTTTGGTGTGAGGGTTGCTGAGCCCTTTTCAGGGCTTCGTTGTCTACCTTCACCCAATTCTCACCTGTAACTCCAAGAAACTGTAGCATGGGCAGTGGCCCCAACCTGGTAAACCCTGTCTCAGGAGGTTGAGGGTAACTAACAGGACTCAGGATGGTCAGTGAGTTAGGGGAATGTCTACCCCAGCACATGAAGACTAAACCCCAGCTAAACGGGCAGATGAGAACAATTTGTTCCAATAGCCACGAAAGCGACTGAAGCAAGTGCTCAGAGCTTGGTCAGACATCAAAGATGCCAAGGTCATCCACTGCATTCCAGGCCACTGACGGTCATCCTGACTCTTGTCCTATTGCTGGATTCTGATGACTCCGGAAGAGAGAGTGAGTGATGACTTTGTGCAACTCCGCCTCACTTAAATACAATTCACGTGCAAGTCAAGACATCATCTGGTGATGTCACTGGTCCTCTTCAAAAATAAAGGATGTACAACATATAGCAGGAGCCCCTCAATTTATTGGACTGTGATGCTTCCCATGGAGCTCAGCATGCATTTCGGCTGTATGCAGATGGGTGCTCTGGATCAATACTGAAGGACATGTATTTTCGGTTGACCCAGAGTCCAGAGCCAGAGCCCCTGTGGAAGGGGATGCACCCTCAGTCATAGGTGACATCTTTTATGGGATATGAGTGCTTAATTCCAGTAAACTCCAAGTGCTTAATAGCTTTTTCAATCATCTCATGCATATTTGAATTTGTCTGAATTTGAGCTAGCCCTTGTCCTATCATCAGGTGAATTCAGATCTCGAATTAGATTTTGACATACAGTTTTGCAGTTATCCAATGGAGAAATTCCATGTATTGACCCCTGGAGAGATTTTTCTCTGGATCTTCCACTACCTTTCACATTATGACAGGGATCTACTGGGTAGAGACCCATGGGAAGGATTTTCATCCAAGACAGTTTGAGATCTCCCTGAGGGTAAAAGCATGACCTTCAGCTGATTCCACATGTGCAGTCCCCTCTGAGAGCCCATTTGGGACTACTCTTTCCTTTAAGATGACCCTCATTCCCTCCCCCCCCTTATTTATGTTTTCATTTTTGTTATTCTATTTTAATTATGATTTTGTTCTTTTCCAATTGTTTTGGGATTACATAGGCTTTTATAAGGACCAGGAAGGGAGCAACCTCTAGGATCTTTGTAAAATGCTTATTTGTTTGCTAGATTTGAGTAACTTTTTATTTGGGAGTGATTGTGATTGCTATAATAGGTCTAGGTTCTCACAACAAACCACTGATTTGGGGAGTGTGTAAGAATTTCTAAGTCCCCAGAAAACTTTCCAGAATTGGGGAATAGGATGTATGTGCCAAACCAACTCCGGTGGATGTACTGGGGACAGCAAATATCTAATTGACAGAACAGTATAATGAGATTAATCAGAAGATCCTCCCTGACTTGGTGGGCTGGGGTATCTCCCAAAGAAATCTTGAGTCTGGATACCTTAAAAAAGCATAATGTGCATTTATAATGTATGTATGTATATGTAGATATGTATGGATTCATACACACATATGTGTGTATATATTATATATGAATATGAGGTAGGTAGGAAGGAAATAGGCATTTATTAACTGCCTACTGTATTCCAGGCAATGTGCTAAGTACTTTACAAATATTATTTCATTTGATCCACATAACAACATTGGAAAGTGGTGATATAATTATCCTCATTGTACAGATGAGAAAACTGAGGTATAGAAAAGTTAAGTGACTTGCCCAGGGTGGGATAAAATGTAACAGACCTGCTCCTCAGAGGGATAGGGCCATAGCCACCATGTTATACACATATGTGTATATGTGTTTATAAACATAGATATAAATATACACACACAAACACTCTAGAGCTACTCCGGTGAATTGAATTTCAGCTCTTTCTCATGTATGGAATCCTACTCACTTCCATCCTTCTCAGTTCCCCAAGTCCACATCATTCTAGTACCTTTGAAATGTATGCCAAAGTTTGCCTTAAGGGAGGTCAGTCACCTGTTGTCAACAGGTGATGCAATAATCCTTTATTGATCCCTGTGATGGAGGTCATGTGACCCAGTGACTTTTTTCTTCTCTTTTCTCTTCTGAGCTGTGTAGGCATGATTGTGCTGGTCTGTGGTCCATGCCCCAGAACTTTGTCCGTGTCTCCCTTCAGTATATATTGTGCCCCATTTGTTTTTCCTTCTCTAATAAAGGAGAGGGGAAGGATGGCGCCATGTTTATCTTCATGCATCCTTCAGTGACTGGCTTGATGCTTGGCACATAGGTTTAATGAATAGACTCATAGTGAAGGTGTATGTTAAGAATCTTTTTTTGGTCCCCACATGCAGGGAATTTCTGGCATGGAAACTTCTCCCGCTGTTCCATTTGTACCTGATAGGGTGTGGCACAGAGTTTGACTTGCTCATCACTTGCTCATTCTGGTCATACAGAAAGCATGTGTCAGAGGAAGGACTAGAACCAGGACTTCTTGATTCTGATGCCATCCTCCAGGCCATGCTTATTTCCATTTCTATAGCTTTGGAAGCAATTTTCTTCACCAGCACCCTCTGAGATAAGGAGTGCAAAGAGCACCACTTCCATTTTGCAAATAAGGAAACTCAGACCCAAAGAGTTGAAGGATGTGCCCTTCCCAAGACCATAGAGCTGGACTCTGACTTGGCTTTAAAGCAGCACTTGAAAGTTTTTTGAGTACTTTTTATGTATTATCTCATTTAAAACTCATAATGACAACCTGGTGAGGTGAGGTCAGAAAACTACTGCTCAGAAAGCTTAAATGTCTTGCCTAGCACACCAGTCAGAAGTGTCTGAGGAGGGATCTGAACCCAGCTGTTCCTATTCATCAAAATAACATCTTCTTATCACTAGACCCGTCTTTTTCTACTTTAAATGCCACATTGCCTTGTACTGAAATCCAAATCAATTAACTGGAAAATATGATAGAAAATGATTTTTTAAAAATCAGATTATTTTAAACTGGCAGCACATTTTCTTGTAGTTCAGAAGGCAAATTAATGTCATTTTTATACCTTTAATATTTTAATATCAAGTATATTATACTAACCAATCTATTAATATTTGTGATGTTACTGTTGAGTATGTTCATATCACATATTTGTCTAACATAAAATACTTTAATACATGTATATTGTTATATATATACATGTATATTGTTATTGAGTTGTCTTAGTAATGTCCAACTCATTGACTCCATTTGGGACTTTCGTAGCAAAGATACTGGAGTGGCTTGCCATTTCCTTCTCCAGTTCATTTTACAGATGAGGAAACTGAGGCAAACAGGGTTAAGTGACTTGCCCACGGTCACACAGCTAGTAAGTGTCTGAGGTTGGAGTTGAACTCAGGTCATCCTGACTCCAGTCCTGGTTCTCTATCCACTGTGCCACATAGTTTCCCATACATGTGTGTATATACACACACATAGAACATTTTTACATAAATGGACACAAACAAATATATCAATTCCCCAAAACTACTTGAACATTAATTTTTTTTAACTTTATTTTTATTTTCTTTAAAAGCAACCTTCTCTTATGTGGTTGTAGACCCTTTGCCAAACAATTGGGCCCTGACATGACTTCTGTTGCCTGAGGTGCCTGGATAAGAAAAAAAGATGCTTTCTAAATTCATGAACTTGTTGTTGAGTTATTTTTCAGTCACATGCGACTCTCTGTGACCCCATTCAGAATTTTCTTGGGAAAGATACTGGAGTGGTTTGCCATTTCCTTCTCCAACCCATTTTACAGATAAGGAACTGAGGCAAACAGAGTGAAGGGACTTGCCCATGGTCACACAGCTATTAAGTGTCTGAGGCTAGATCTGAACTCAAATCTTCCTGATTTCAGGCCAGCCACTATCAGCTGCAGTGCCCCTTATCTGCCCCAAATTCATGAACAGAGATGGCTCAAAAAAAGGCTGAGAAGACTAATACGGATGACAGATACAGATAACACAGCAGAGGATTGGTTCTGGAGTCAAAGGGCCTGGGTTTAGGTCTTTGGATTTGCTACTTGTGTGACCCCAGGCAAGTTACTTACATAATCTCTGGCCTCCTTCAGTTCTCAGCTGAAACCTTACCTTCTATGAGAAGCCTTTTCCTGTCTCCTTAATACTAGTGCTTCCTTCTGAGATGACCTCCAATGTATCTTGTATACATCATGTTTGTACATAGTTGTTTGTCTTCCCCGTTAGGCTATGAGCATCCTGAGGGCAGGGACAGTTTTTGCCTTTCTTTGCATCTCTAGAGTTTAGCAAAGTGCCTGGCACATAGTAGGTGCTTAAATCCTTCTTGATTTGACTTGGTTCTGGGTGTCAGTTGACTCATCTGTATAACTGGAGGGTTGGGTCCCTTCAGGCTCTAACTCTATTGTCCTGTGAGCCTATGAACTTCCACCTACCCCTTGGTTGGGTATGATACAAGGCATATTTACAAATTGTTCTCTTCTTGGCTTCACATATCCCTATCATACTGCTTATCTAGGGGCCAGAATGTTATGGAGGTATGGATCAGATCCAGAAGTACAGAGAGAAATTTATTTTCCTTTCATCCCTGTGCTCACACATTCCCAACTTCCCCATACTGTACGATGGGTATTCAGTTCATGGACCTCAGAGGGGTGAAGGGCTAAGCCACACCCCCATCAGGAATGATTCTCCCAAGGCTCAAAGTAACAACACTCATTTCCTCTTGTTCCATTTCAAGAGGGTAGGTGGGATCTGTTTTCAGTATTAGCAGAAATAAAATCCGTCATAGAGGGAGGTGTAAAATAAAACTCTGCCGGGGGGAAATCACACACTCCTTAAGAAAACATGCCAATACTTGGATTTAACCTCCTCTTGACTGGGTCAGTGGATGAGCTTTTTTAATGAAGCTTGTGGAAGAGCTTTTATGAAGTGCTCCCCTGGCAGTGAACGAAGAGGCCGTGGTGTGGACAGTACTGGATGTGTCTTTGCTTCAATTATCCCTGTGAGGCAGAATTATTTGGAGATTCTGGCTAGCTGGCTTTCTTAGCTACAAGCAGAAGTCCCAGAAATGATAAGGACTGGAGTAGTGAAGGCACACTACAGGATTAGTGCAACATCATTCACATATGGTAAAAAGATTAGTTAGTATTCTAGGATCGTGGAGGTGAAGGGCTTCTTCACTTTCTTTGTGTCATGGACCCCTTTGGCCATCTAGTGAAGCCTCTGGATCCCATCTCATAGTTGTGTTTTTAAATGCATGAAATAAAATACATGAATTACAAAGGGAATCAATTATATTAAAATGCAGTTATATACATATGTAACCATAAATTTATGGATCTCTGGTCAAGAATTTCTTATTTAGAGATAAAAAGAGCTTAGAGGTGAAAGAGTCCAGTCCCTCATTTTACAGAAGAGGAAACTGAAGCACAGAGTGATTAAGTGACTTGCCCAAGGTCACACTGATAGGAAGAATTATGTTGCTTCTTGACTACTGGTTTGACCAGAAGGTTACCTCTCTCTTTGTCCAAACTATTTCCACTATAGTTTACAATTTGATTTCTTTCTGCATTTTTCTTAAGACATCCAGGAATGTCATCTGAAAGTTTCTTGTATTTTTCAACTTGCTTTTGTATTCTGTATTCTGTATTTTTTTTTTTGCCTTTTGTAATGCAAAGGAAGAGAAATAGGAGTAAAAGGGGCAGGAGAGGAGGAGAAGAGAACAGTGATGAAAGGAGAAGGAAAGAGGGGAAGAGGGAAAGAGAATAATTTTTTTCTTCTTAAGGAGATTATTCTATTATAGAGGAAGCATGCTGTAATAGAGAGCTAGTCTCAGAACCAGAGACCTGAATTCAAATCTAGCCTCTGACACATACTGGCTGTGTGACCTTGGGAAAATTACTCAGCTTCTCAATCCTCAACTCTCTAATACTCTAAATTGTAGAGAAGGTGCCAACTTCATCAATAAAGAGAGTTTCTTTACCTGGGAGTTCCCTCTACTGAAGAAATGGTAGGTCCAATCCATCTCATAAGAAGGCTATACTCCATTAAGTCTGCCATCTTGAATCTTCCATCTGATCCTGTAATCAACACTTTGGACCAATCAGAGTTTTAAGAGCATTGTTTGTAAAAAGAGAAATAAGGCCACACAGTGACAAGTATTGGTGAATGAAGAAAGAAAATGGAGTGATTTCAAACTGAAAGAAGCTGGAATATATTATGTGAATCAAAAAATTTTAGAGTTGATAGTGGCCATCTTGTCCAAAAAGAATCCCGACTATAACATACACACATGGTCATTCAGCCTTTGCTTGAAGAACTCTAATTCTACCATCCAAAGGAGTTCATTCCTCTTTTGGGTGGATATCATTATTAGGCAAGTTTTTTTTTTTTTCTGACATCAAACCGAAACTTAGTACTTTGCAATTTCTACTCATTGCTTCTGTTTCAGACATGGTTGTCATTTAGTTGTTCAGTCACATCTGGCTCTTCATGACTCCATAGAGACCAGAGCCTGCCAGGCCCCTCTATCCTCTACTGTTTCTTGAAATCTGCCCAAGCTCATGTTCATTGTTTTCATGATGTTATCTATCCATTTCCTCCTCTGCCATTCCTTTTCCCTTTTGCCTTCAATCTTTCTCAGTATCAGGGTGTTTTCCAATTAAATCCTGTCTTTTCATTATGTGACCAAAGTATTTAAGCTTCAGCTCCAGTTTTTGACCTTTCAGTGAAAAGCCTGATTAATTTCTTTAAGTATTGACTGATTCAATATCCTTGCTGTTCAAGAGACTCTCAAAAGTCTTCTCTAGCACCTCATTTCAAAAGTGTCAATTCTTCAGTGCTCAGCTTTCTTATAGTCCAACGGACATTCAGCCCAAATAAAGCACCAATATCCACCTAATAGTCCTACCAAGTGACCTAACTGTGGCTAACATACTCCTTTCAGTCTTGTCTTGTTTTCTTTGTAAAATTTATATTTTCCTATTTTTAAATCAAGATGAATCTGCCTTCTATTCCTCCTACCCCAGCCTCTTCCCTCTTCTCCTGACATTAGTAATGAAAGAAAAACAAAACCATTGTTACAAACATGTACTGTCAAGCAAGACAAATTTCCACACTGGCCATGTCCAAAAACATTTATGTTGCATTCTGCATTCTGAGTCCTTTACCTCTTGAACTGTAAGTGGGTAGCATGTTTCATCCTTAGTCCTCTGGAGTCATGGTTGGTGATTATACTGTTTGGAGTTCCTAAGTCTTTCAAAGTTGTTTGTTTCACCATATTGGTATCACTATATAAATCGTTCTCTAGGTTACTGTTCACTTTGCATCAGTTCATACAAGTCTTCCTGTATTTCTCTGAAACCATCCGCTTCATCAGTTTTTTTAAACAACACAATGGCATCACATCACATTTACATACAATGACTTGTTCAGCCTCATTTCGTGAGCATCCCTTCAGATTCCCATTCTTTGTCATCTCAAAGAGAGCTATAAATATTTTTGTTCATCCTTAGATTTATTTTATTACAGACTAATCTCTCCCTTAATATGCCTCCCCTATAATTTCTTCTCCCTTCTCCCATCTCCCTATTGAGTGACATGCATTTTTGTACCCTATTGTACTCTCTGTGTGTATGCCTGTGTGTATTCTTCCTTCCTTTGACCAGTTCAAATGAGACTAAAGTTTGAGTGTCAGCTGCTTCCCTCACCATCTCCTCCTTTTTGTTTGTATAGATCTCTACCTACATACTCTGGTTATATGAAATAATTATCTCTAATTTTCCTTTCCTCTCCATTATATTCTCTTTCCTTTTCCCATTGTTCTCTCAAGATCAACAGGACATAATAGAACCACTCCTAGATCTTAGACTTCCTCAATGACCTTTGATGATGATAAGATGCAGTGGGGACATAAGCATCATCTCCCCATATTAGAATACAAGCAGTTTATCTTTATTTAGTCTTTTACATTGCTCATTCATGTTTCCCTTTTTATGTTTCTTTTAATTCCTGTGTTCGAACTACTAAGTTTTTATACAGCTCTGGTCTTTTAATCGGGAATGTTTAGAAGTCCTCTATTTCATTAAAAGTCTTTTTTTTCTCCTTTAGTATTATTTTTGGTTTTGCCAAGTTATTCTTGGCTGTAAGCCTATATCCTTCTCCTTCTGGAATATGGTATTCCAAGGTCTTTGTTCCTTGGTTGTAGTGGCTGCTAAATTATGTGTGATCCTGACTGTGGCCCCTTAACACTTGGAATTATTTATTTCTAGCTGCTTGCAGTATTTTTTTTTGGACCTGGAAACTCTGGATTTTGGCTATGATGCTGCTGGAAGTTTTCATTTGGGGACTTCTTTCAGAAGGTGCCTGGTAGTTTCTTTCTATTGCCACTCAGCCTTCTGATTCCAAGAGATCTGGGTAATTTTCTTTTAAAATTTCTTGAAATATGTCTCTAGGCTCTTGTTTTGGTGACTAGTTAGATTAGTCCAAAGATTTCTTTTTGTCTTATGGAGTCATTGGCTTCAGTTTGTTCCATTTTAATTTTCTGGGAGTTTGTTGCTTGGACAAGGATTTGTACCTCTTGCATCAAACTGTTAATTTCCTTTCCAATTCTTTCTTTTATAGCTCTAATTTCTTTTCCATTTTTTCCTCTAGCACTCTCATTTAATCAACAAAATCATTTTAAAACTCTTTTAAACACTTGTTTCATCTCTTTCAGGAATTCTAGTTGAATTTTTGCCCATGCTGTGGTTTCATTCGAAGCTTTGCTTGTAAATGTTTTGGAATCATTCTCTTCTTGCAAGTTTGTGTCTTGAACCTCCCTTTTCATGATGGTATTCTTTTTTTTTCTTGTTGTTTGCTCATTCTTCAAGTCTACTACTTGACCTTGGATCTAATGCTATGACTAGGCTCAGTGCATTTCTGAAAGGAGATTCTGGGCCGGTCTTGTCACTGCTTTCTTAAGGTGTTGAGTGTTCTGTTATTCCAGAACCTCAGAAACAGCTCAAGCTGGAGACCTGCAAGTTTTCAACGCTCTCAAAGTTGTCCTCTCCAGGATAAAGTCTGACCACTGCCCCCATGATCCAAATTCTCTGAGTTTGGGCCATAGCAAGGGTAGACTATGCTAGACTCAGAGATGGGGAACTCAGTTCTTTCAGAGAGATAGAACTGCGACTCTCCTTATGTCTGAAGTTCTTATCCTAGGTATTCCTCCATAGGCTTTAGAGTCACACCACTACTGCTTGTTTCTGAACTTTCTCCTTTCTTGGTACATGACTCAGGGCTTCCCTACCTGGGAATGTCATTTCTTGGATCAGACTGCCCTGGATCTGGAAACCAGACTTGGGTAGTGGGCAAAAAGCTGATGATTGGTACCTGTCCCTGTTGAGGTGCCCCTCAGTAGGGTGGGGGGATTCCCTTGTAACAGCGTGGGATCCCTAATTGTTCCATTAAACAGCCTCTGCCTAGGCTGGAATGGTCCCCACATGGTGTTTCTGGCCAGACCCCATCCCTAGGGGCAACAAGAGAAGTTGTTTATCTCTTGTTTATCTCCCTATACTGATCTGGGCCAGAAAAATAGCTCCTGTGACTGGATCTTGGATTTCCTCAGCAAGACTCAGTCTGCTGTATTTTCCAGATTGATTTGGAGGAGTTTTAGACAGATCTAGTTGCACTAGTTCCTTCTGTCCTGCCATCTTGGTTTTGTCTCCAATCTTTTTCTGCCATTTCTCATATGGCGTGGATTCAAGGCCCCTCGTCATCCTTGTGGCTTTCTTCTGGCTGCTTTACTACCTATATTTCCTAAATATCGTAGATCAGAGGAAACTAAAGCTCCTTCTCTATAACCAGACTTGTTCAGTCATGTCTGAGTCTTTATGATCCCATGGACTATAGCACATTAATGCTGTTTTTCTTGGCAAGGATACTGGAGCGATTTGCCTGTTTCCTTCTCCAGTGGATTGAGGCAAACAGAGGTTAAATGACTTGCCTGGGGTCACACACCTAGTAGGTGTTGGTGGTTGGATTTGAACTCATGTCTTCCCGACTTTAAGCCCAGCACTCCATCCATTGAGCTACCTAGCTGCCTCTCCATAGCCAGACTGACTGCATGGCTGCAATATGAACATTCATCATAAGACATAAGATCCTAGAAACAATATTTCAAATTAACTGGGAGAAGGCTGGTTTGAATTGGGTTCAATTTAATTCAATAAATTTTTCTTCATTACCAAGTGACAGATGCTACAGGAGGTATTAAGGATTCAAGGACAAAAGTAAGCCACTTCCTTGCCCTCAAGGAGCTTAAGTCTTCTTGGGGGAGGAATGTCGGGGATACATTTGGAGCGCCAATAGGCAGTCATACTGAGTCACTTGGAAGGAGAGAACACTAGCGATTGGAAGAATGGGGACGTTTCCATAAGGATTCTGAGAGGTGGAAATGAGGAGGGGGTGTGCTGGGGATCAGTGCAAACACATGGCGGCAGTATAGAATGACAGCTTAATGGTCTGGTTTGGCTAGACCTGGACAGCGAGATAAGGGGAGAAACAGAGAATAATGATGGAAAAATACATTGGAGCATGTTGTGGAGAATCTTAAATTCCAGGCTGAGGAAACTGTAATTCCTTCAAAAAGCAATAGAGAGTCACTGGAGGTGGGGAGAACGGGAACTGAATTTTTTTTTTGTAAGGAAGTGCCAAAGGGTTGGCCTTGGCAAAAAGAAGAGCCACCTTTCCTTAGATAAAAGCCTGATTTTTAAAAAAAATAATCAGTTTCATTACTTTCAAACACATATAGAAATTAATTTACCTACTCTGTGCTTTCCAAACATTATTCAGTGACACTTTCCCCCCCTTCTCTCTCTCTCTCTCTCTCTCTCTCACACACACACACACACACACACACACACACACAATCAAGCCTCTATTTATCAAACAATTGTTGTTAGCTTTATTTTAGAAAAGGGCTAAAGACCGAACCTATGGTTTTGTTGGTAAAGCGAACTGATTGGATGAGGCAACTCCCTCTACTAATGTAGGTCACTGCCTTCTCCATAATTATTATCCCAGAGCAGGCACTCTTAAATGTTTTTGTGACATGGAACCCTTTGGCAGTCTGGTGAAGCTCATGAACCCTTTCTCAGAATAATGTTTTTAAATGCATAAAATAAAATACATAGGATTACAAAGGAAACCAGTTATATTGAAATGGTTATCTATATTTCTCTATATAATATGTATGTGTGTATCTGTATCTATACACATATGTCTCTTTAAGTATATACATGTGTATATGTGTGTGCATATACACATATGTATGTGTATGTACATGTACACATGCAAGTTTGTGGACTCTGGGTTAAGAGCCTCTGTTTAGAGAGTTGTCCAGAGCACTGAAAGGCTGTGATTTGCTCAGAGTCACATGGCCAATATGTATGTCAGCGATTTGATTTGAACCCAGGACTCTCTGACTTGAAGAAGAGTTCTCTATCCATTATTTACCATGATGCTTGCATTTTATTAGAACAAAATTTTAAGTTTATTGTAATTTAAAATTCATAAATCTTAAATATATAATCATAAAAGTTATCAATAAGAAGGTCTTTATTTTCTTCTATTTCATTTGTATGACAGAAATTTTTAAAATTGGGAAGCATATGAAATACTATATAAATTTATTGCCCATTGTTATAACTCTCTCCTAATATCTAGAATACACAGCTTTCCAGGACCATCTATCAAATATACAAATTTCAGGAAGAATTTTTGTTATAAAATGAATGTAATTTTTTATTGTTATTACTAAGAAATATGGCAATTTCTTCTTTTGGCATAAATCCCCTTTGAAGTCCTTTGGCACAAGAAAGCCAGTGTGTTTCACAATAATATAGAAAAGCATTAAGCTCTGCCCCCATGTCATCACAGTTTTGCAGAGCCTTTCCTTTAATGGACCAGATTGAAAAATATCAAATTTATTATTCTGGCAAGAACTTGAAACACCATATGTAGCTCGTCACTCGTTTTTCTTTATACAATGATTGTCTGTGAAGTGTGCAATAGGTCAAATTGCACAAGTGGCCGAATTTTTAACTCGTATTTGTAGGCATACATGTTGCCCTTACATCAACTCAGCCCTGTCAGCATAGGGTTCATATTATATTATTTTCATTGAAAAATCTCTCATTTACGTGGAACATTTTTCTGGATGTGGCCCAGCCAGCAATAGCTTTTCAAAATCCCAACTCTTACCTAACATTAGTTTCACTTACATATTGTACCCACGTAATCAAAGGAGTGTGTTTAACAACATCTGGTGCTTCATCCACCTGCAATGACAAACCAGAAGGATTAAGTTTAGCACCTAGCTGGCTGCAAAGGTCTTCAGACTTATGGGCAATGCATCTTCCCATTCTCCTATCCCCATGTGGAACCATTCAGAGATGCTTTGCATAATAGGCTATCTGTTGTTATCATTGACAAGGTGCTACCGTCAACAGCTGCACCTAGCACCAGTGTTTTTCCTATCTCTCCAAATATTTTACACTTAATGGTTTTGTGAGCAATCTTTTAGGATCATACAGGCAATTCTTTTGATGTCACAGATTTCATTGTTTGTTTTTGCTTATTGAAAGCATAGTGTCCCTTCTGGGCTACTCTCCAACTGCACTTGCGAGTTAGGTCCCTGAGGAGATGACTACACCAGCTTCAGGACACTCTGTCAAGTTAACCAGCATTTACTTTGTGGGTCCATGTTTCCAACATTATAAGAACTCCCCAGGTTCCTACCCTGGAGGGTTCCCCCCTGGAGCCCCCACCTGTGTGTTCACCCTTAATAGTCAACTAGTTGACACAATTAATTTTATGTAAAGGCATTTATTGAAATGGCACAGAATGAACGATAGTAACAAAACGTTCTCCTAACTTGGGGCACGTTTTACTCCAAATAAAAATGGTGACAGTGAGGACAGTAAGCACACACACAGAGTACACTAGTAGAGAGGTACGTATACATGGAGGGCATACAAGTGATTAAACTGACTCAATCTTTGGCCTTTTGTGTTTTCCTCATGCTGCTGCCCCTAGATAAAGCATCTCTGCTGAAGAGGTTTCTCTCCTGGCTCCCTCAGCCTCCTCCATTCCACAGCTCAATTCTCTGGGTCTGCTCTGTGTTGGGCAAAGTATCTTCTATACCTCTGTCCTTCTGTTGCAAGATACTGTTCTTAGGAGTGGGGTTGAGGAAGAAGAGACCGAGATCTCTTTCCCTTACTGTTGAATTCTCCTAATTAGGAAAGCACTGGCTAAATTCTGAAAGGGACATTTACCCCTTATACTAAGGGTATGCACCACTCAAGGCTTCATGCCCTTTACCAGCCATGAATGGGCCAATCCACACTTAGTATTTTTTATAGTCTGTGAGTAGATCACCGAGGGTGATCATTCAATATCTGAAAAGGGCAATGTCTAAAACGGGTTTTGCCTCATGCTTTTACAAAACCATTTAATTTTCTATGAAAAGATCGCCTTGCCTTGCCAATGTACACTTTTAAGATGTTTTAATTTGTAAGCTTTTATGCTATCTGTAATTCAAGCAACTAGCATAAAGCAAACAAATGGTCTTCCCCATGCTAACAGTACTTGTGAATCCCAGTGATAAACGTAATGGATTGTATTTCTGTATTTAAGCTATTTTGTGTTTCTATCTTTCTGCCACTTTGCTTTTCTCTGTTTTCTTTGTTTATACCAGTTTTAGCTGCTCTGGTGAGTTTTCTCTTTAAGTGTATTGCATATTTATCCACCAAAAGGGTTATTATTTTAATTTAGAAAAATTAGAGCAATAAAAATCCAAGAGGAAAATAACGACAGAGTCAGAGTCAGAATAAGAATGAGAGATATGACTTCAAGTCCTGCCTTTGTCACATCCTGGGTGTGTGAGCTTGGGCAAGTCAGATGATCAATTATAAAAAGTTCTGATATATATTAGTAGAAGGAGGTAGGGAGATTCCTATGTGGATTAAATCACAGATCTGGTAAAAAAAAAGTGAGACCATTAGGTTTAATTTAAATTTAAAATAGTAGGTAGAAATTCAGCTTCTAAGCCAGGAAGAACTGGGTTCGTGTCTCCTCTCTGAAACCTGGGTAGATCAGTTAATATTTGCTTGCCTCAGTTTCCTCAACTGAAAATTAAGATAATAACGGCACCTACCTCCCAGGGCTATTGTGAGAATCAATGCGCTTGAGATGAAATGTGTTTGTGATAATATTTATATTTATATACAATAATACAATATTGTGTATAATAAATATATAATATTTATAAAATGCTTAGCACAGTGCCAGGCACATAGTAGGTGTTTAATATATGCTTGTTCCCATTCCCTATTCCTCTTCCCATCTGGTGTTCTAGGCTAGTGGTGGCAAATTCAAATGGAAACAGGGGCCACTAAATCATATGTAAGATCCTTGTGGGATGCTTATTGACTTAGTCTTAAAATGAAATATTATTTGTTTTATTGTATTTTGATTTATTTTGTTAAATGTTTCCCAATTCCATTTTAGTCTGAGTTGAGCCTCACTCAGGATGTGTCTGACACTTCTGTTCTAGGCAGCTCTCTAAAGCTGAATTACAGAACAGGTGCATCGATGATCAATACTGATTGATAGGAGTTCCCCTAGCGATTGGTTCACTGTACCAATGAAATCACAAGCTATTGTATTCTTGAATTATTTAAATTTTTGGAAATTTGAAGTTTTGGGGAAGCTAGTTTATTATATTGTACTCACCAATATGAATGGTGCCAAGGAACATAACCAATATTACAAAAACTTTTAAACTTCCATCTGAAGATTGATTAACTTTCAAGTGACACATTATATTCCAGAACAGCAAGTTGCATGATGACGCAGCTCATCTGGGTCGTGGAGCCTAAGATGGCCCATGACAATGGCGGCCAGCTCATGGCCACACTGAGATTCAACATGGGCCAACTCAGATGTTGCACATGAACATTTTTTGTTAAATATTTGTTGTACTGCATTCACTATCAGGTGGAGTCAATCCACCAGGCTAGCTAGGCTTGTGGTTTTTTTTTACTTGGATTTGAACTTTGTTTTCAATGAAAAAATGTGGATGCAGCTATCCAGGAATTGTGTTCTAAAATAGCCAATAATTTGGCCATTGCTTTGTATTCCCTCCCTCTCACTCAGGGTCTTATATGCCCCAAGATTTGGAAAGCTCTGCATCAGGTCTTCTAGGGATAAGCTTTTTGAACAGATAAGTTATTTATAATTAGCACATTTTTTTCTTCATACGTAAACCGTTGTTTTTTTGGGTGTGGGTTGTAGATTTAGAGATAGAGGGGACGTTAGAGGTCTTCCAGCCCAACTCTGGCCTTTTGCAAATGAAGAAACTGAAGGTGGTTATGATTTGCTCAATGTCATAAGTGAATCTAGGTCCTATTCTGAATCCCAAAACACCGTACTACTTTGTCCACTGTGCTGTACTGCTCAAAAACATATTAGAAAGTAGTTTCAACATCCTCCTTAACAGTTTTTAAAGAATCATTCATTTTGACTTTTGTTTTTATTTTTATAGATAATATAGACATAGATAGATATAGATATTTATAGATTTATTTTTATAGCTACACATTGGTAACTTCAGTGCATTCTGTATTGTGTTTTAATCAGTTCAGGAAGGGCAGACGTCGAGTTCACAAGGTTTTACTGTATTCTAGAAAAGTTGGTTCCTATTCACTACTCCTGTGATCCCTATGACCAATATAAAAATGATGTCTGAAGAAAATGTCCTATGCTGTTCTCCAGAAATCTGGGGCGGCTACTGCTTCAGCCCTAAGTGCTTAAGCGTTGCCTGAAGAGATGGTACCATCCTTGCCCTTAGGTGGTCTACAATCTAAGGGCAATTGTGCCAAGCTTTGACCTTTGGGCTAACTTTGGAGAGCTTGGCTTTCCCTTGTGTTTTCCCCAGATATTGATGGAGCAAAGTCATGGGACGGCCAAAGCGTAATTTAAACTGCCCTTATAAATCTCTGAAGCAATTTTTCTTAGAAAAACTGACAGGTCTGTGTTGAGCCTGGAGAAAGCTCAGATGACTTAACCTCTCGATCCTCATGTGTGACTCTGAGGTTTCTTTCAGGTCTCCTACGATCTCACAATTACATCAGTAGCAAAGAGAGCTCCAGAACATCATTTCCGAGTGACTCAGTGCCTGGGACAGCTGCCAAGTCTTAAGGCGGTCCTTTTCTCTAGCCGCCTTTCTGGATTGGGCCGAATGTGCAAAGGGCTCATGGGAGGGGCAAGGTGGGATTGGTGGATTTTAGGTTTCCACATGTTTCGATAACTTCTGGGCTTGAAATACAGTTGAAAGTTAAAAGGGTGATAAAATTCAAAGTGGACAAGTGATGCAGAAGTGGTTAAATTTGTAGATTACTATGGTACAGTGGAAAGACCCCTGGTTTTGTAGTCAGAGGAAAATGGTTCAAATCCCATCTCAGACACTTGCTCCCTGTGTGAACCTGGGCAAGTCACTTCACAGCTTTGAGCCTGTTTCCACATCTGTAAAATGAGGACATCAGTCTAAACCAGAGATGTCAAACACACTGGGCCACATGTTCCTGAGTGTGATTGAAACTAGATTAAAATACAAACGGGAAATATTCAACAAAAATAAATAAAAATACAATAGAGCATAGATAGTATGTAGTTTTTCTAAGTCAATCCATAGCCTGCAGGGATCCTTCTTCGTCGTTTAGTGTTTTTACTTGAGTTTGAGACGATGGCCTGGAAGTATCTTTCAGCTCTAAACCCATTATCATCTGCTGCTGAGGAAAGACCGACAGAGATTCTAGACTAGAGTGCCCATAGTAGCAGTTCTAGCAGGACAGTCCCTCAGAAATCATAGAATTTTGGAGCTAGAAGGACCTTGGTTACAAACTGATACCATGCTTTAGACCTCTGTCTGCCTCAGCTTCCTTATTTGTCAAATGGGGATCAAAATAGCATCTACCTCCCAGGGTTGTTGTGAGATCAAATGAAACAATATTTGTAAAGCACTTTGTAAACCTTAAATATTCCATAAATGCTAGTTATGATTATGATGATGAAGCATATTCCACTTTTGAATACATTTCATTAAGGAATTTTTCCTGGCATCAAACTCAACTTTACTTCTTTGCTGCCCCTAGCTCTGCCCTCTGTGGTCATGCAGAATAGATTGAATCTCTCTTTGATGTAATAGCCCTTTGAATACTTAAGAACAGCTTTCATGTCACTCCTGAATCTTTTATTCTCCCTGCTTATCATTCCAAGTTCCTTAAACTGATCCTTTTATGGCATGAACTTAAGGCCCTTCACTCTCCTAGTTGCCTTCCTCTGGCCACTCTCCAGTGTCCTAAGCTTCCAGTCCTTCCTAAAGTATGGCTTACTGAATTGATATCCTATAGTAAGTCTGGATAGTCAATCAGTCAGTCAACTATCATTTATTAGGTTATGCCAATTTAATAAATGTACCAGGGGCTGTGCCAAGTGCTGTGGAGATACAGAAAGGTAAAAAACAAACAAATAAAAACATCTCTGCTTTCAAAGGAGTTCTCAGTCTAATAGTCTAATACAATAACTACATGCAAATAAGATATAGACAGGATAAATGGAGGGTCAGTCAAAGAGAGAAGACAAGATTAAGGAGGGAAAAGCTTCTTGGGATGGTAGGATTCTTGCTGAGACTTGAAGGAATCCAGAGAAGCTAGGAGGTGGAGATGAGTGGAAAGGGTATTCCAGGCATGGAGGCCAGCCAGCGAAAGTGCTTTGAGTCAGGAGATGGAGTGTTATGTGTGATGAACAATAAGGAAAATGCTACCACTGGATCGTGGAGTAGAGAACAGAACAGAAGAACAATTATTATGCCTCAAAATGTTCTCCTTCAGAGCTTCCCAATCCTTTGGGATCAACCTCCTCATCTCATGGATGAGGAGACTGAAATCCAAGATCACACAGGTACTAAGTCTAAACTGGAAACCAAATCCATTTCCTTTCATTCCCTATCCAGTGCCCTTTCTACTCTAGGATGCTGTCTCTTAATTATCAACTGGATCCTAAGAGCCAAAACTCACACCATTAGTGTTATTAGTACCATCTGTTCACCAGCTGAGTGCCCTACCACCCGTCAGGGTGGTAAACAGGCTTCTAAACATCTCAAGGTCATTTGAATACATGGTCCTTTCCAGTTTTGATATATTATAAGGATAGCATTTGTCATTTTCCTTTTTTGTCAGCTTTGCCAATTTGATGGTGTGACATAGTATCTCAGAATTGTTTTAATTTGCATTTTTCCAATTATTAGAGATTCAGAGCACTTTTTTCATCTGGCTATTAATAGTTTGGATTTCTTCATCTAAAAACTACCTATTCATATCCTCTGACCACTTATCATTCGGGGAACGGCTGCTATTTTTATAGATTTGGCTCAGTTCTCTATGTATTTGAGAAATGAGATCTCTATCAGAGAAATTTGTATTTCCCTTGCCTACTCCCAGTTTTCTACTTTTCTGCTAATTATGACCCCTGGCAGTTACAAAGTTCTAAGAGACTACATGTATCATGGGCATTGTGTTTTGTAAAAGACTTTTTCTGCATCTATTGAAATAATCAGGTGATCTTTGTTAGTTTTGTTATTGATACGATCAGTTATGCTTATAGTTTTCTTAATATTGAATCAACCCTGATTTCTGGTTTTGTTTATGCAAAAACTTTTAAATTTTATGTAATCAAAGTTATCCATTTTACCTCCGGTGATCCACTCTGTCTCTTGTTTGGTCATGAGCTCTCCCCTTATCCATAGATCTGATAAGTAAGCTTTTCCCCCATGATCTACTAATTTGCTTAGGATGTTCTCTTTTATGTGACATTTATTTGTGTCTGATTCATGTATGCATTTTGAGCTTTTCTTGGTTTACGGTGTGAGATGCTGGTCTCTGTTTAGTTTTTGCCAGACCACTTTCTAGTTTTCCCAGCAGTTTTTGTTAAATAGTGAGCTCTTTCCTTAAAACAGGGATATTTGGGTTTATCAAACACTAGGTTACTATGGTCATTTACTTTTGTATATTGTGTACCTAGTCCATTCCACTGATCAACTATTGTATTTCTTATCCAATACCAGATTGTTTTGATAATTACTGCTTTGTAGTATACTTAGAAATCTGATATTGCTGGGTGGCCTTCTTTCACTTTTCTTTTCATTGATTTCCTGGATATTCTTGACCTTTTGTTCCTCCAGATGAATTTTGTTATATTTTCTAGGGCTCTAAAGTGATTTTATTTTGGTATTTTGATTGGTATGGCATTGAATAAATTAATATTGGAGGTATCGTAATTTGTATTATTTGGTTCAACCTACCTATGAGCAATTAATATTTTTCTGATTATTTAAATCAGACTTTATTTGTGTGAAGAGTGTTTTGTAGTTGTATTCATATAGCTCCTGTGTGTGTGTCTTGACAAGTTGATAGTCTCCCAAGTATTTTACACTCTGCAGTTATTTTAAATGGAATTTCTTTTTCTGTCTTTTCCTGTTGGATTTTGTCTGGTCATATATAGAAATTCTGAGTATTTGTGTGGGTTTATTTTATATTCTGCAACTTTGCTAAAGTTGTTAATTGTTTTGATTTTTTTTTTACTTGATTCTCTAGTTTTCTTCAGGTAAACCATCTTGCCATCTTCCAGGAAGTGATAGTTGTGTTTCTTCATTGCCTATGTGTATTCCTTCAATTTCCTTTTCTCGTCTTATTGCTATAGTGAGCAGATAATAATGGTAAAAATGGACATCCTTGCTTCACTCTGATTTTATTGGCAAGACTTCTAATTTATCTGTATTATAGATAATGCTTACTCTTGGTTTTAGATAGATGCTACTTAACAGCCAGTTGGTATGATGGACAGAGTGCCAGCCCTCTAGTCAGGAAGAGTTGTCTCCTTGAGTTCAAATCTAACCTCAGATATGTATCAGCTGTGTGGCCCTGAATAGGTCACTTAACCCTGTTTGCCTCAGTCTTTTCATCTGTAAGAGGAATTGGAGAAGGAAATGGCAAACTACCCTAGTGTCTTTACCAAGAAAACCCCAAATGGGATTATGAAGAATCAGACACAACTGAGCAACAACAAAAACTTATCATTTTAAGAAAAGTTGCATTTATTCCTATGCTTTCTTATATTTTTTTAAACAGGAGTGGGTATTGTGTTTTGTAAAAGGCTTTTTCCGCATCTATTGAAACAATCAGGTGATTTTTGTTAGTTTTGTTATGAATATGATCAATTATGCTTACAGTTTTCTTAATATTGAATCAGCCCTGACTTCTGGTAGAAATCATATCTCTGTAGTCTCCTCTCTAAGACTTTATTTAAATTTTTTTGTACCAATATTTAGGGAAATTGGTCCGTAGTTTTCTTTCTCTGTTTTGACTCTCCTTTGTTTTGGTATCAAGATCATATTTGTTTCATAGAAGAAATTAGGTAGGATTCCTTCTTTACTCATTTTTAAAATTGGTTCATGTAGAATTGGCATTTATTGTTCTTTATTTGATAGGATTCAACTGCAAATCCATCTAATCCTGAAGTTTTTTCTTTGGAATTTCATTTATTCCTTGTTCTATATTTTTCTAAGATGGGCAATTTGCATTTTTGTAAATATTAATGGATTTCATTTAGATTGTCAGTTTTATTAGCATATAGTTGGGCAAAATAATACCAATTCCTTTTATTTCTTCTTCAGTGGTAGTGAATCCACATTTTTCATTTTTGACAATGGTAATTTGATTTTGTTCTTTTTTTTCTTAATCAAAATAACTAATTGCTTATCTGTTGTATTGGTTTATTCAAAAAAGACTCCTAGTTTTATTTATCAATTCAGTGTTGTTTTTTTTTCTTTCAATTTTACTAATTTCCTCTTTGATCTTCAGAATTTCTATTTTGGTGTTTAATGGAGGCTTTTTAATTGATTGGATTTCTTAGTTTTTTAAATTGCATGCCTAATTTATCGATCTGTTCTTTCTCTCTCTTTTTGATAAAGAGTTTAGAGATATAAATTTTCCCCTGAGTACTACTTTGGCTGCATCTCACATGTTTTGGTATGTTGTTTCATTGTTGCCGCTATCTTTAATGAAATTTTTGATCTTTTCTATAATTTGTTTTTATACCCACCCATTCTTCCTCCTCTATGTTGTATAAGCTCCTATTTGAACATTCCATTTACGTAAGATAATTTTTCCTATTCTTCTTCTCCCTTTACCCCTCTCCCAGTGTATTTCTCTTCTCCACTGAATCCATTTTTTTCTTTTGAGATCATCCAAACACAATAGAATCATATCCAGGTCCTCTGTTTAATTAAACTTCCCTTATGACCTCTGGCAGTTATAAAATTCTAAGGGATTATATGTATCATTTCCCCATATAAGAATGTAAACAGTTTAACTATGTTTATAGTTCCTTCTGATTTCTCATTCATGTTTCTCTTTTTATGCTTCTCTTGTCTCTTGTGTTTGCATGTCAAATTTTCTGTTCAGCTCTGATCTTTTCATCAGGAATGCTTGGCAATCTGTTTTGTTGAAGGTCCATTCCCCCCACCCAATGTACTCTGTTCTGCTGGGTAAGTTGTTTTCTTGCCTGTAAGACTATATCATATTCCAAGCTCTCCACTTTTTTTTAAAAATAATGCTGGCTGCCAAATCTTGCGTGATCCTGATTATGGCTCCTCACTTCTTGAATTCTTTCTTTCTGACTCTTTGTAGTATTTTTTTCTTGACCCAGGAGGACTGGATTTTGGCTATAATATTCCTGAGAGTTTTCATTTTGGATTTTCTTTCAGGAGGTAACAGGTGGTTTCTTTCAATTTCAACTTTACCTTTTGGTTCTAAGAGATAGAGACTTGGAAGGAATTTCAGAGGCTACCTAGTACAATCCCTGCATTTTCACCCAGTACTCCAATTTTGAAGGTGCCAATCATATTTTTATTGCTGGTATTTTAAGCTTCATTTGGAGTAATTAAAATAGTAATCAATCAATATTTATTGTATATTTACAACGTGTCAAGAACACTGTCAGACACCAAAGATAAATATAATGCAACCATTATGTGCCAGGCACTGGTTCCTGACACCAAAGATCTTTCTTTTGCAGAGTGTGTGTGTGTGTGTGTGTGTGTGTGTGTGTGTGTGTGTTGGAATAAGGGAAGAGGGTTGCACCATTTTCTCTCACCTTCTCCAATACATAATTCTATGACTAATGAATTATAATTATTCAGCTAGTGATGACCCAGAGTTGGCTTTTTATTACATAAGAAGAATAAATAGCTACTTTGTAGAATTTGATTTTAAAAAATTGTACATTTACTTTAATTACAAGTCATCCTATAGGATGACTATGTTCATTTAGGCTTCATTTAGCATTTGTTTTAACAATCTGGAAAACTATATTTTTATTGATAAATTTTGTATTGGCACAGAATACTAACCTTAACAAAATCACAATTAACCCTACCACAAACTTTAATTCTCCCAGGCAAGTAAGGAAAACAACATACAGAATCATTTCAACAGATACCATGGGTAACCTTTCCATTTAGTAGCTTTCAGTTTGTTAAAAGAAAGAATGTATAAGTGTGTTTTAATTTTAACAGGAGAGGCAGTATAGAAGAATGGATAGCAAATAAATCTTAGAGCTGGAAGACCTGAGTTCAAATGCTGCCTCTGATGTATACTAGCTATGTAATGGTGGACAAGTCACTTAACACCAAGAAATTCTCTGAGGCTACAAATGACAAATGAATTAATGCTCATTTTAGGGAGTTTTTACATTAGGAGTTCCCTACACTTATGAATTTACAAATCTGGATTCCCACAATTCTTCTTCCTCCCAAATCGGGACAAGGTTGTTCCTTGGTTTTATCTGAATTTCATTACCATTTGAAATTGCCTTCATTTATGTACCTGGAGTCAATGCATATATTAATCTTTTGCTTTCACTTTTTTTGATGTAATGTCACATCATACCAATTTTTCAATGTTTCTTTGACTTGTTTAAATCCATTTTATGTTACAGTATTGTTTCATTCCATTATGTTCCATAATTTGCCCAATGACTAGCACCTATTTCATTTTTACCTCTTGGCGATCCCAGAGTTGTGCTGTGGCTTTTTGGTCCAGATAGGTATTCCCTTGCCCTTTGAGTGTATTGCCTCAGGTAGGATATTTGGGCTAAAGGATATGAACAATTAAAAAAACCCTCTTGAAAAATTTCATATTCTTTCCCAAAAGTACTCATCAACAATGAATTTTTTCATCATTTGCTATTTTTCATAGGTGTTCATTGAACATTTCATCAGAGAGTGCACCCTTACTCTGAGGTCAGGGGATCACAGAGATCACAATCCATTAGATTCTGAGCTCCTCACGTGCATGGACTGTCTTTTGCTTCTTTTTCTATTCCCAGTGATTAGCACAGTGCTTGGCATATCGTCATTCATTCATTTCAGTTGTGTCTGAATCTTTGTGACCCCATTTGGGGTTTTCTTGGCAGAGATACTGGAGTGATTTGCAATTTCCTTGTCCAATTCATTTTACAGATAAGGAAATTGAATTAAACAGGGCTAAGTGACTTGCCCAGGGTCACACAGCTAGTAAGTATCTGATGCTGGATTTGAACTCAGGGTCTTCCTGACTCCAGGTCCTGGCTCTCTAGCCACTGAACACCCCAGTAGGCACTTAATACATCTTAACAGATTGATTGATTGATAGGATCATTGACTTAGAGTTGGAATGAATTTCAGAACTCCCTCCTTCTCACCCAGGGAATTGAATATTTTTAAAAAGAGAAACATTTATTGAATATGCAATCATTAAGGGCATTATTTTTATTCATCTAACAAGTTGGAAAATTAAAACTTAATTTAAAAATTAACATCTTAACTTTAGTAAAATACAAACTTTGCAAATGTCTCCTTTTAATCCAAACCTTCTCCTTCCATTAAAACACAAAATGAATTTTCAGCCTGATTTTCTTGCCCTCAAAAAGCATCTTTCCAGCTTGATGCCATGGTTCCCTACCCTGAACTTTTTCAAAAAAGGAATGGCAATGAAGATTGAAGACTGGTGACCAGAGGAGCATTTGTCTGAAGTGTAAAATTTTAATTTTTTGGGGGTCTACTTTGTCTGCATCAGAACTCCAGGGCAGAGCCACAGAAAATAAAATATTCACAAACATCAAAGGGGAAAAAACTGCCTAGTTGATTTTTCCCTGATCTGGGAGATATAGTCACCTGAATTTCCTGAGAAGAGAGAGGTAAGGGCTTTTGGGGCAGTTAACTCACTTCACTAGGAGTGAGAGGGAGGGCAGACCCCAATATGACCCAAGAGGAGCTAAACATTGCCCCAGGAGCAAGGCAGAGCTTGGAAGAGAGTCATAGAGTGGTTCTGAATGGCGGACAGAAAAAACAAATCAGTGGACATTTACATACTTATGTCTTTCTGTGTCAGAGACACATATAATCAATGGAGGGAAAGAAAGCAGGAGAAAGTAGGTGTAGGTTTAGCAAACAGGGAGCCACAGAAACTTGCTAAATGTTGGAAAACTGTGCTGCACCTCCCCACACACACTTTATGAAGCCCCAGCAAAGCCGGAGAGCCTGAGCACATCTGGCACTCCTTGTATGTAAGCTACCTTTTTCAATTTGATGAGTATAAGGTGAAACCTCAGAGATTTTAAAAATTTTCATGTTCCTGGCCATTAGTGATTTTGAACATTTAAAGTGTTTGCTGATGACTTGAGTTTTTTCTTACAGTGGAATGTAAGTTCCTTGCTTTGTATTCCCAGAGCCCAGGACAGTATTTTGTACACAGTAGGTGCTTAATTAATGCTTATCATTCTTTCAGTTCAATGTTCTTTAACTAATGTGATAAAATTTGGTGGAACGCAAGCCTAACTTTCTCTCAAAACATTTCCTTCCTACCATTAAAACCTCTGCTTTCCTAGGATTTAGGAGAAGAGAGTTTAGAGATCACTTCCCCAACTCTTGCCTTTAATAGCTGAGGAGACTGAAGCCCAGAAAAGGGAGGTTATTGGTCCAAGGTCACATAGCTTAGCAAATAGCCCCACTGGGATTTGGCCCCTCAGTCCAAGTCCAGAACTCCTTCCCTATACTACTTGGAACAAAGCATTTTCTACAAATGTCCACTGTAAAAATGCACATATGTAACCTAGGGCTATGGAAAACAACCCATTAGCAACTACTAAACATTCTGGTAAATTACTTGGCCAAGTTAGTTAGCAGAGAAAGCCCCTTAGGGAAAGGATAAATAAAAAGAGATCTGGAAGGGGATACTTGGAGCAGGCAGTCTGTTGGGAGGTCAGGGCCAATCAAAGGACCATACAGAGGGTACAAAGACACCTGGAATGGGGGAAGGAATACGTTGCAAAGAAAAGTGTAACCCTGGTTTAAATTGCCTTTCTCAAAGACACTTGTATATTTTACTATGTATTTAAAAAGAGAGGGAGAATAGAATATTTGAGTCTGACAGTTAACTATCTGACAGTTAACTATTCTTTTTTCACTGTGCCATGCTCAGTTTTACTGAGTAAAACTGAGCATGGCACAGTGAAAAAAGAATTAAGAGAACTTCTTTCCTGAGAAATTGAGTGGTCAAGAGAGAACTGCATTTAACTCTAATTTTGTGAAGAGAGGTTATAAAGAGAATGCCTTACAGACTTTGAGGATCATCTTGAGAAAACTGTTTTTGGCATTGAAGAGTAAACAGCCAACGGTAGCAATATCGGTGGTTACTCTACTGCTTGCTTCTTGCCTTTGTGTTTGAAGAGCACAGAGTTGATGCCGACTGCAAACTTTACTCATTGCAATGTAAGTAAACATTTATGTCTTTGTTTTATTATTTGCCACTCTAAAGGGTTATATGAACAGTATCATTGATGTTGTTTTAGCCCATGAGGCCAGGGGGCTTGGTTTTTATGGAGAGGAAGCTAACGGACAGAGAGAGAAGCTTCTCTGGTTTATACATAAACTAGGGTCAGGCTGAGCTCACTGATTAATATCATAAATTGTGTTGTTATTTATTTGTCCTTCATTCTCAAAGAGAACCATGACATTGGGAAAATGTTGTCATGATTTGCAAGTGAATTTGATTTAACTGCAGGAAGGCTGTGCAAAGTCATCAGCATCACTTTCTTCTCTGAAGTCATCTGGGTCCAGTGGCAAGATATAGATCAGGATGACTGGAGATGCAGGGAGAGACCTTGGCCTTTTTAAGCTAAGGTCTGTCCCAGGTCTCAGTTTGTCTGAGGCATGGCCCATTTAGTGATTAAGATTAGGTAAGAAATGAGGCAAGAATGGCTTCTTTTACCTAGTCCAAAAAAAAAAAAATCAATTTGGGAGGGGAAGGCCCTCAGGGTTTCTGGCCAAAACAGAAACAATCGCCATTTAAATTCATTCTGAGTCATCTGAGCCCAAACAAAGAGCAAATTAGTTTATGAGGAAATATAAGAACATACTCCTTGATTGCTTTGGAACCCAGGATGAGAATGAATAAGGAAATTAGCCAGTAGCAATTGGAGAGCTTACCATCACACCAGGCAACCAGTCAGGAGATTGTTACTAAATTTTTCTACAAAAGATTATAGACAAAGGTAGAAGGTGAAAGGGGTGTTAAAGATGAAAGCATTGCTTTCCTGGTTTTATTTGCCTTTTAAGGAAGTTGCTAGGATGGTTGGGAAAGAGAAAAGTCTATGGCTTCTAGTGATGGTGGCAGGCAGCGCTGGTCTTCTGTCCGCCCATTATCAGACTGGGGATGGGGAGGGTCAGGTTCTTGATGCTCTATATGGCACATGGCGGAGAGGGCTGGTCCAGGAGCTTCAGAGTTCTCAAGCTGGAGGCCATGGGTTCTTGGTTTGATTTCAGAAAGTCCATGAATTTGAATGAATGAAATATTATATTTTAATTTTTACTAACCTCTAAACCGAAATCTAACATTGCCCTCAGTGGTGAATGTAGGCAACACAACATTATTCTGAGGAAAGGTCCATAGGCTTCATCAGACTGATAAAAGAGTCCATAACTCACTCTATTAAGGTTAAGAATCCCTGATCTAGAGTAAACGCCTCATTTGAGAGAGGTGGAAACTGAGGCCCAGGGAAGGGAAATGGTTTGTTTAACTGGTGGAATTTGAACATAGGTTCTCTGACTCCAAATCTAGTACCTTACCAGGCTACCTCAGAGCAATTTTCTTCAGATTTCTTAAGAGAAAAATTGGAAACATGAATAGAATACAAATTTCCAAGCTAAAAGGCATTTTGGAGGGGTGTGTGTGTTGGCTTTTACCCTGCATAAATCCCAGAAGAAGGATTTCACATTCTCAGAGCTACATCTTAGTGTCTGTAGAAGTCTATATGGAACCAAGGCATGGATAAATTAAAAGGGGCTTGTTAAGTGACTGTCATGCACAAGGCACTGTGCTATGTTCTAGGGATATGAATATAAAAATGAAGATGGTTCCTGCCGTCAAGGAACTTACATTCTAATAGGGAAACATAACAAATGCAGAGTGGTGGCCAAGGAGAAATATTTTGGTCTGGAAAGTTACTGGGTTGATGAATAGGACCAAACCCTTTCCTGGAGCACGGAAAGAATTGATTTGATTTTGGTTCCATAACTGGAGAGGGGATTAGGCTTGGGGATGGGACATGGAGGAAGTGAAGTGAACCTTGACTAGAACAGGTTCTAGATGAAGTGGGCAACTGGTGAAATCAATCAACCAACACTTATTAAGCACCTACTATGTGCCAGGAACTGCATTAAGCACTGGAACCACCATTCAGGACAATGGAGCCATAGAATACAGCTCCAGGCAAGAGAGGACTTGACTTCTGGTCTGAGTGTCGTGTCAGTGGAGGAGTGAAGTAACCACAGTTGTGCGTCCT
The DNA here is from genome assembly GCF_900497805.2 of Vombatus ursinus. Lineage (NCBI taxonomy): Eukaryota > Metazoa > Chordata > Mammalia > Diprotodontia > Vombatidae > Vombatus > Vombatus ursinus. Next base: position 9,818,820 of record NW_020949971.1, read on the forward strand.
AGTTGACCTCCTTATCTCAAATCTCTCTCCTCTTCAGTCCACCCTCTATACACTGCCAAAGGGATTTTCCCTGTCTACTACGACACAGACCACCATGTCCGTCACCCAAGGCCAGATATGTTACATTTTACTTTCCTCCTAGGGTTCTCCAGTCTCCATAAGGGAGTTTGGGGTGTCCAGGATCTCTGAAAATGGTGTTCCCCAAGTGTAGGAGGTCTCCTGTGCCCTAGCTCCATTCAGTCAATAACAATTGAATTAGTTTTTACAAAGGGATAATTAAAAATGTATCATCACAAATATGCAAATTTATTTTCTCAGCATCTGAGGCTTAATCCTTCTGTCCCCTTGCACCACCTCAGGCTCTGGGGAGGGAAAGCAGATTAGTTTCATAGCTTAGCTCAGTACCTATAGAGCATGGTCGCTGTTTGAGGTGCCGAAACTCCTTCAGGCCGGAATCCCAGGCACCCTGGCTTCTCAGGGCTCTCATGCTGGGTTGGGTGGCTGGCCACACCATCCCATCTGTAATCTTGGCTTTAAGAGTGTAATGACTCTGTTTGGAACTCCCAGGTCCAGTGGGGATCAAACAACAGAGGAAGACAAACAACATAGAACAAAAATGAACGTTCCTAGGCACATTTGTCAGACCTGAGATAAGAAAGGGGGGGAGGGAGACGGGGTGAAGGAGGGAGGGGGGGAAGAAGGGAGGTGGGAAAAGGGAGGGAGGGAGAGAGGGAGGAAGGGAGAGGGAGGGAGGGAGAGAGAGAAAGAGAGAGAGAGAGAGAGAGCACACAAAGGAAGGAAAGTCCTTTCCCTCTCACCAGTTCTCATGGTGCCCATACTGTGGGTGAACTGTACTCTGTCTTCTGGATGTACAAGATAAGAGTGCATGAAACAAGAGTGATCGGGCTCAGTCTCGCCAGGTTTAAAAATGCAGGCAACCAATCAAAAAAGGCTACCCCAACCTACATGGTTGGTAGGGAACACAGAGGCCTCCATGTTAGGCAATCTGGCTATGCCTCAGAGGCTCCTCAGTTTTCTCCACGTTTGGCAAAAAGCACATGACCAGACAAACCAAGGTGACATTTCCCTTTGTTTGAAATTTGCTATCCTTAACCATTAGGTAGGGGTGGTTATTATTGTTATTATTATTTTTTTAATACAGTCCTTATCCCAAATTTCATTCAGTTTTCTGTGGTCTGTGGGGAGGCCTAAATAGTGTCCTTTTCCACTTGCTTTCCCAGGGCCATGCACTAAAGTTTCAAAACAGCCAATGTTACATTATCATGTGCAGTCCCAAATGTACAGATGAAAGTCATATTTATCTCCAAATACGAAGTTTTGCAGATTCACAGAACAATGGACATTTCATAAAGTTTCCCAAACAAACCAACAAAATAAAACATTTTACAAAGTTTACTAAGTATCTCTGCTTGTCTGGTCCACACTGAGCTTTTCAAACTACATGAAGTTGGGAATTTGGGACTTGGAGCCAACTAGAGACCACCCTATTCTCAAATTAGAAAATAGTCTTGGTTGGAAACTCTTCTGATGATTCCCTCAGTACCTAAGGTCATCCCATTGGGTCTGACAAAAAGTGTCCCTTTCTACATAGGGTAGTAGAGAACATACCAGTATATCAGAACTTATACCAAACCCAATAACACAAAAAGTACCAGTATTACTTAAACAGTTTAGCAGCCAACAACAAAAACTTTGTAAAATAATATTAATGCAACTGACTGGTGAGGGTGGCCAGCCACCCAACCCAGCATGAGAGCCCTGAGAAGCCAGGGTGCCTGGGATTCCGGCCTGAAGGAGTTTTGGCACCTCAAACAGCGACCATGCTCTATAGGTACTGAGCTAAGCTATGAAACTAATCTGCTTTCCCTCCCCAGAGCCTGAGGTGGTGCAAGGGGACAGAAGGATTAAGCCTCAGATGCTGAGAAAATAAATTTGCATATTTGTGATGATACATTTTTAATTATCCCTTTGTAAAAACTAATTCAATTGTTATTGACTGAATGGAAAAAAAATCAGCTGTACATTTATCACTTCGTCATTTTTGTCTTCCAAATGTCCCTAGTGCCTTGCTGTCTAGAGTATCTAGAATCAACAGTCCCAGGCATCCAGAGATACCTGTCAAAGCAAAGCACCCAAATTTACCACAGAGAAAGCCCCACGAGGAACAGAGCACCCTGGCTTCCTCTGCCTGAAGGCCAGGTAGGTTACATTTTATTCTTACGTGTGCATCTGACTTCCTCTCTCCAAGAACCTCTAATAGCTCCCTATTACCTTTAGGAATAAATATAGACTTCTCAGATTAGGTTTTAAAGTCCTTCACATGACACCTCCTCTTACACTCTACCATCTAAGCCAAATTGGCCCCCTCTCTGTTTCTCATGTGTAATAATATTCCACCTTCATGCCCTGGTGCTGCTGTTGGTTACCCATGCCTGGAATGCACTGCCTCCTTAGCTCTGTCTCCTAGAATCTCTCTCTTCCTTGGGGAGTCAGAGCTGCTTAAATATTTCTCTAGCCCCTCGCTCTCCTGGATGGAGGCCCTGAAATTTCCCCCTCAGTGTCCTGGCAGGGGCAGGGAGCATCCTGATGGGTTAGGGGTTTTTTCTCAATGGTATTTGGTCACTTAACATCATTTGGCTTTTAAATGAAGTTATGATAAGAACACAAGTATAAACATTTCTCCCTATGCCTCAGGGACATATTCTCCCCTTACCCCCTAGAGATCTAGGGAAAGGGAAAGCCCTGTGCTAAGACTTAACCCAGTTTCTTCATAGCATTAGTACCACCAAGTTCATGTCCAAATGTAGCATCTCTGTTTGCTGAGAGTTGGCATTTCAGCCACTGCTGGGCTGGGTCCTGAAGGGCCCTTGCTTGCTCCTTGGCATGATGCTGGGCGGGCTGCTGATGCCAGTGTAAATTTGACTCCAAAACTCTCAGGTGACCCACTCTTTTGACCTAAATAAATGTATAAGGCCGTAGCTTCTAAGCCCTTCACCTAAAATGAAAGATTGAATGAGGAGGCAGGCAAGCACTGAGACTGTCTTCATGGGTCACCATGTTGGTCTCAGACAAGGAGAAGGCCCAAGGCCTCTCTCCTTTCAGGATTGTGGGATGCCATCGTGCGGGAAGACATCCAGAGGCCAAAACCAAGAGACTAAATCCAACGAAGAGACAGGCAGAGAGGTTGATTAAATGCCCTTCTGAAACCTTCCAACACTAATCAAAGAACCTTCTATTCACCCTGTAGTAGCAAAGTGGAACCAGTTACAGAATGTCCACACATGCTAAAAAGTCTCTCCACAGCATTCCCTTACACATCATGTCCCAGAAATAGGCTTTCCAGACTCTGCCACATGGGGCACTTCACCATTGTCTTGCTGTGCCTGTATCCATCCCCTATAACATGTAACAAATGTTATGTTGCTCCCGACCCTGCGTAAGACCAAAACCAAGAGTGAAGTGCGTGCATTTCATTTGAGAACAACAACAAACTCTCCCAAAACCCCAATGCCACCAAATCCTGAACTATAGGGAACAGATGTTCACAGTTTTTTAGATAAATGACCTTTTTCATTTTTCCCCCCAACATATTCGTTTTTGCTGATGATAGTTAAATTCCTCATTTTTGTTATTCAGTCATTTCAGTCATGTCTGTCTCTTCATGACTCCGTTTGGGGTTTTCTTGGCAAAGATACTGGAGTGGTTTACCATTTCCTTCTCCAGCTGATTTGACAGATGAGGAAACTGAGGCAAACAGGGTTAAATGACATACCTAGGATTGTACAACTAGTGTCTGAGGATGGGTTTGAACTGAGATCTTCTTGACTCCAGGCCCAGCGCTCTACCCACTGAGCCACCTAGCTGCCCTAAATTCCTAATAATTCTAATAATTCAATACCTAATAATTTATTTTTAATTTAAGGAAAGTAAAGAGAGGCATGCAGTTGGGAAGACTTAGCTCAGCTCATGTGATTGCCACCTCAATTTATCACCAGCACCTACTACAATGCCAGATATGGTTGAGCTGTATGAATCAATGAACAGTCTCAATGAAGGAATGAATGTTGCATTTCCTTAGTGGTACTAAGACCCCCCCCCCCCCAGCCCTTATTGATGGCTTTTGTTTTCACATCCAGTTCCCATTATATATTCCTTCTCATATACACAACAATTTCCCTTACAACAGAGAAAATCTGTACAACAAAACTAATTCATACCGCAATTTGTCTTAGAGTGTATGTACTCATTGACACCTGTAGTGCCCCACCTGTCTGCAGAGAGGAGGGACATATGTTTTATCTCTTTTTATTCTTTTCGACCAAGAGTGGTTATTGGAGTTCTTCTTTTCAGCACCGTTTTTTGCTGTTTAAGAAATGTTTTTAAAGCCAGTGTGTATGTTGTTTTCTTGATTCTCTGTACTTTGTATCAGCTCAGACATCTTTTCCTATACTCCTCTGAATTCCTCATATGTGTTGTTTCTTATGCATAACAATATTCCAGTATGCTCAAGTACTAGCATTTATTTGACTATTTCCACTTAATGGGCATCCACTTTTGGTTTGAGCAGTTTTGCTGCCACAGTAAATGTCCAGATGAGTATTTTGCTGCCACAGTAAATGTCCAGATGAGTATTTGGGATATTAGGGCTGTCTGTCTGTCTTTGAACTTTTTTTTTTTTGGCAGGGGGAGGGATTTCCCCAGAAGTGGAATTGCCGAATCCAAGGATGTGAGTTCAGTGACTTTTCTCACATAATTACAAATTGTTTTGCAGAATGCTTGGATCCATTCAAAGCTCCATCAATAGGGCTTGAGCGCGCCTCTCCCTCCATCTTTTATCCTCATTTTGGCAGGGGCTGGCAGCAGGGAATGGGAATGTTTTGCTTTTCTGGCTGATTACACCTCATTCCTTTCTCTGGGCTGCTCAGTGATTCCCTGGTAATGCTTTTTCCCCAAGCTACTCCCACTAACCAAGCTTCCACTTTGTGAGCTGAGGCTTGGTCAAACTGTTGGCCCTTTAAACTGCTCAGGCAGGTCTGGGAATGTCCTTTCTGGGCAGGTAAAGGGACCACTCCTCCCCCAAGTGTCCTCACTAAACAGCAGGCTCCCTAGCTTATAGCCATCCTTCCTTTCTGCTGACAGTACAGGCTTGCTTATTCACATGGAGTTCAGAGAGACTGTCGTCATTATGTGAAGTAACCTCCTTTAGAGGTTACTCATTAACCTTCTCTCTTTTACAGTGCGATTATAATTGCCCAATGCCTTGGGCTTGGAAAACCTTTGAACTCCGTCAGGCGCTCGGGAATGCTAGAAAGGCTATTCTCTGATCTTCTATGCCCTTTCCAGCTATGTTTTAATCTTGAAGGTGTCCTGTTTCCCCTCCAGGGATGTCCTTCTTCCTGAAAAGTTAACCCTCCCCATCTTCCCTGCCTCCAGCCTCCCCATCTCCCTTCCATCCTGCATGGTTCCCTGGGAACTCAGATGATCACTTAAGAATCCCAGTGGAAACTCTAGGTTAGTTACCTAGCTCTGAGAATGGGAAGGGACCTTAGTGTAGGGGTTATTAACCTGTTTTTTTTTTTTTTGTCACAAATTCTTCTGGCAATCTGGGGAAGCCTCTGAGATTCGTCACAGAGTAATGTTTGTAAATGCCTGGAATAAAATAAAGAGGAGTTACAAATGGAAACCAATTATAGTGAAATACTATCAGCACATATGCTTATGTATTAGACTATAGTAATGTGTACTGTGTACTATAATATAATAAATATAGTGAAACCAATTACAGTGGAATACCATAAATGCATATATTCATAGATTATAATATAGTAATATATTCTATGTACTATAATATAATAAATATAGTGAAACCAATTACAGTGGAATACCATAAATGCATATATTCATAGATTATAATATAGTAATATATTCTATGTACTATAATATAATAAATATAGTATTTCACTATGATTGGTTTCCCTTTGTAACTTTTTGTATAATATATAGGTATATATACATACATACATACATACATACATACATACCACACACACACACAGACCCCATATATATATATATCTATATTTAAAACAAGATCATGGACCAGAGGCCACACATCTTGACAAGAGGCTATCTTTTCTCACCTATTCATTTATGGAGGAGGATGTTGAGGCCCAGAGAGATTAGAGGGTTTGTCCAAAGCCACACAAGTAGGAAGTAGTACTGGCAGTATTTGAGTGTGGGTCTCAGTCATTTGATTTGGAGCCAGGAAGCTATTCTGAGACAAAGCAAAGCAAAACAAAACAAAAAACCCTTTGGAAATCCTAAAGTGCTACCGAATTGAGAGTTCATAGTATCATAGATTGAAGACCTTGAAACTGTCTATCCCACCCCTGTGTTTTTGAGACAGCTAAGTGGTGTAGGGGCTGCAATTTGGAATCAGAAAGTCCTGGGTTCAAAGCCTGCCTCAGACACCTACTCACAGTATGATCCTGGACCAGCCATTTAATCTCCATGTTCGTTAAGTTTTTCTATTTGTAAAATGGGAATAATCATGGTACTCATCCCACCAAGTTATGAAGGTTAAGTGAGATAATATAGGAAAATACTTTTCAAACCTTAAAGCCCTATAGAAATATTATTCCTATAAATCATATATTTATTATTAATTTATCACGTCACCATTATTATCATTATTATTTCACAGAAGAGGAGAGTTTGCTACAGGATGGAGTCTTTGGAAGTCTCCTGATTGAATCTTCTCATTTCATGCTAACCTAATTCTGGCCAGAAGCACATGCCTGACAAGACTCTTCCTGATTCAGTGCTGGGGGTTGCAGTTTGGACATCACTGTGTGACCCAAGGGGGACACTCATCCTTCTAGGACCATTTCTCTTGCTTTAGGAAGGCACCCTCTTCACTTGAGGGCCTTTCCATCTGCTGGTGCGCTTAAATCCAGTATTCTCTCCACTGTATCACACTGCCTCGTTCACCAGTTCCCTCATTTTACAGATGATGAAACTGAGTCCCAGACCAGTTAAAGGACTTTGCCCATTATTGCATAGGGAGGGCCTGGAAGAGTTAGGTTTAAACTCAAGTGTTAGGATCAGTTCCAACCTTACACTTTCCTCTGCGCTATGCCGTTAAGTTGATCAGTCTTAGATGAAGAGTTAGAGTCTAATCCTACTCTGTTTTTATAAGTGAGGAAACTGAGGCCCAGAGAGGTCAAGTAATTATAAAGTTAATTAATCAATCAAAAATTTAATAAGCACTGACTAGAAAGATTTCCTGGTCCCTGGAGGTTTACATTCCATTGGGAGAAGTAAGGTGCAGGGTGGGATTTTAACCCCACTTATTGGGCTCCCAAGCCCGCCCTCTCCTCTACTACCTTTTGCTACCTCCCTCCTCCATGTTCTAGCCAGTAGCCTTGATTTATGCAGTAACTAAATTGTCTCTCTAACCCCTCCCCCCTTTCCAGCCAGATTTTCCTTCTTTCCTTCTGGAGAAACAAGCCACTGACATGTTCTCTATTGCACAGAATGGAGCCCACCTTGAGAGGGGCAAGTTCTTCTCCCTCTTCTATTCCTTCACTTCTCTCCCCAGACTTCTCTCCTCTCCCTTTCTGCTCTTCCCCCTCCTCCCTCACGAGGAGGGGGATGGCTGCAACTCTGGGGGTGTGCATCTAGCCAAAGAATCTTCCTTTTGCTTCAGGATAGAAATGCATTTGAGATTCAGACAATGAGGGGGCAGGTAAACTCAATGGATTGCTATGGATTTGTACTTGGATTTTTTTTTTTAAATTTCAATTTAAAAGCCAGCTTGTCATCCAAGAGGGTGTTTCTCTTGTTTCCACTTTGATCATCTCTGGTGAAACAGGGATGCTTGGCTGTGGTAGTTTATTGCTTGGCCTTACAAAAAATACAAAGGCACCATGATCCCTGGGAGGAAGAGAGGCAGGGCCCTTTTTATTGGTGCTGCAGCACATGTCTGAACTGGGAGGAATTCAACTTCGTTATGGGGAGGAGGAGGGAAGGAAGGAGTCCTGAGTTATTTCCTCCTCAGCGATTTCTCTGTCTCTATTATTTTCCTCTCTCACCCTTTAACAACCTATACTAAGCCTCAGTCTGGGAAATGGGAGACAAGGAATGTTTTGATCGACATATATTGCTGGACAAGTTGCTGAGTTTTGACTTCCACAGAAATGAAAACACCTTTGAGAGCTCTAGAAAAATGTTGTCCCATGGGATTGGGACTTTGCTTTGAATACTTCCTTTAATTAATAAATCAACAGAAGAACAATTGTGGTTTGAGGCACTGTGCATGGGATTATGGGCAGAGATGTAACTAAGGTAGTGCAATCAAGGCTTTGGTTCAGGGTACAGAAATTGGGAGAGTGCTTACCTTGTGAGAGAGAGAGGAAAAAAAAAAACTAATCTTAGATCCTAGTTAGCAGGACTTAGTTAAAATAGGGAGCTAAGATAGGGAAGATGGCCAACTTCTGACTTCCCCTGGACACTGCATCCTAGGTGAGCTCCTTCCACCATATTAATTCCTCTTGTGATTTCTTCCTGAGAAGCAGCCTGAACATCCCATTCTCTCTGCTCACAAGCATTGCTTTCCCAGGATGAGGAACTTCTCCCTATTCTTCAATTGAATTTGTCTTTAAAAGTTTGATTTGAGAGTGCCTTTCTAGGTACTTGCTTTAGGCATAAGGATGAATTGCTATAGTAATTGTAAAGCACTCAGCACAGTGCCTGGCACATAGTACATGCTATATACATGTTAGTTGTTGTTATTATTGTTGTGGTTTTTCTCCTTGCTGTAGACTAACCCTCAAATTCCTAGTTATGGCTCTGGTCATAGTGAATATGAAGGAAAACTAATTAATGTGTGTGTATAGATGTGTATGTGTTTATGTGTCTATACATGCATGTACATGTGCGTATTATATACGTGTATATATACTTATATGTGTATATGTATGTGTATATCTATATACTTACTTGCATTTTTTTTTCACAAGAGAGGAACGTTCTGTGGGCCAGACACCAGCCTTTCTTTATCAAGATAGTACATTCTTTCCCATCCAAGTCAAGGATGTTCCATGTGATCTTCCCCACTTAAAAGACAGTTGAAATTTCTTCATCTGGAAAACTGGGGCTGGATGAGAAATCTTCTGGGAGGAAGGATGGGGCGGTAGAAAGAGCATCTGATTTAGGGAGGACTTAGGTTCAGATTTTGCCTTTGTCACTTAACCAGCTATATGGGCTTGAGTGAAAAATCACTTAAGCTTTCTGGGCCTCAGTTTCTTCATCTGTAAATTGAGAGATTTGGACTAAAATAGAAGGTCAATGCAGTTTCTTCTGGTTCTTATTATCTGATCATATCTCAGCTCTCTTCCAGATTTAAAAATCAATGATTCTAGGAAGATGACATTCAGTGGTGATTGTTCATGTGTGTTTGGAATAAAAATGTCTACATGTTCACTCTATTTTATTTTTTTTAGAATGAAACAAATTTGTCCGATTCTTGAATGTTTACCTTAAGGTTTGCAAAGCACTCCAACATACCTTTATTAAAACAACCTTCTGAGGTAAGTAGTGTTTTTTTTTTTTTTTTGGACACTACACTTGGGGTCTGGTGGTGTCTGGCTCACATGAAGCTGAGTTCTTTTTTTAATAGGAGGCTGGTGGGGGGAGACCCTAAAGAGAGAGGCCAACTCTCTCTCGTCCTCATTCCGGAGTAACTCCAGGAAAATCTCTAAATTAAAGCTCAGGAGTGGCTCATTATTAAGGTCTCCTCAAAATGTGGTTAATGGTCCCTTCTAGAAAAAGTAGCCAGTATGCAATGTGGGTACTGATGGGGTTGGAATCTGAGCCCCAGAAAGGAAAAACCCTGGACTTTTCCACATGGCCAAATTTCTGGCGTTCCCCTGAGGCTATAACACCATCAACTGGTCTTTCGTTGTGGCTACACCCAATCTCCCCTCCATTGTCTTGCCTCCCTATGGCCCCAGGCCATTTCCCACCCTTGGTCCCACCTAGGTGCCATTTCCCACCCTTGGGAATTCTATTACCTCATGGACTACTTGGCCACTCTCCCAGGGTCTTTCTGTATATAAGGTCCATCTTGTCTCCATTAAGATGCTCAGTTTCTTAGAATCTAGCCAATAGCCCATAGATGCTCAGATTCCTTAAGAGTCTAGCTAATATGGAGAATATTCAATAAACCAAGAAGTCTTGGGTCGAATTCTTTCAGGCAGGATCTGCGTGTTGTGATTTTGGGATTCCTGCACCCTTGAACCCTTAAACCGCATCATTACCAGATATAGAATTAGGGTTTATTTCCTTTACCCCAGATATTGCGTGATGTGTAAAAAAAGCTCATGCTTGCATTAAGGAATCAGGATAGTCCCTTAGAAGGTGAAGGCCTTTTGTGGCACATAGGGACAGATATTTAACACCAGTCTAGCAAACTCCAGATCTCGTGAATCAGTCAGAACACGACTTTCATTAATCCTTCAGGTGATGGTCTTCTCCTCTGAGAAGCACACTGTTTCAGAAATCTCCTCCTTTCACAGGCTAATGCTTGAATTTCAAACTCTAAAACTCTTGATCCAGGAAGTCACCACCAACGTTGGAAATGTCTACGAGGATCACTCACTGAAAAACCCAAGGAAATAGAAAACAGATTAGCAGCCTGATCTCTCTCTCTTTTTCTCCAGTTAGAATTCTAGCTTCTCTCTGGGCCCTTAGGTTTTTGACTGGTGATGGTTTACCATAACTAGCCAGGCCCATATTCACTTTACCCTGCCTCCCCTGATATCTTCGTGCCAGACTGTCCTGTATGTGTGCATATACCCCCTTTCCATGTTTTACTATGGCTTCTGTGACCCAAACCACCTCTTCTTGCTATTACTGGGGCTGAGCAGAAAAGGGGTCATAGGAACCACCAGACTGTGCCTTGGGTGAGGCTGGGAGGGGTATCTGCAATGGATCATATTGGATGTTTTTATCTTTCCTGGTAGTATCTTTATTTGTTGATTATTTTGACATCTATTATAAAATTCATGAATTTCAAGGGAAATAATGATATTAACAATCATGTTAATACTCAATATAGACACTAATTAACTAAATTACAAATTATGAATAGAATATAATGATATTTTAATGTCATTTTAAACTAAATATATGTACATATATATGTTTATATACATAGATATCTATATTAGGTGGCACAGTGGATAGAGCACCAACTCTGGAGTCAGGAAGGCCTGAGTTTGAATCTAGTCTCTAACACTTACCAGTTGCCAGGCCCTGAGCAAGTCACTTAACCTCTGTTTGCTTCAGTTTCCTTACCTATAAAATGGGGACAATAATAACACCCACATCCCAGGGTTGTTGTGAGGATCAAATGAAATAAATAATTATAAAATGCTTAGTAGCTATATAAACATTAGGTATGATTATAGTTGTTGTTTTCAATACTTGTACAATCCTGGATAGTGGTTCCTAAATTTGTGCTATGAACCAAGCATTTCTGACTTTGCAAAAATTTTTATTTCTGTGTATTGATAGCATGACAATGTAGGCTTATCTTACTTTGAGCCATTATAACTTTCCTGAGTCAATTGCTTTTAAAATCTAGCTTTTTATGATTAGTTACAATTTGGGAATTTGTAGTACAATTTTATTTTGCTATGATGAAGTATGTATTTTAATATTTCAGTGATAAAAGTTACATGTGCCATATTATATTATCTTACAAAATTATTATATTATGTTATAAAGTGTAATTTATTTTGAAAATTTTGAATTTTTTTCTTTTTTCAGATAAACAAGATCTTATGTCAAAATAACAAAAAAAAAAACCATTCTAATTAAACTAAAACATTTTATTTTTTTCAGGTCCACATTCTTTCCCTTCTACTTTTCCTCCCCACCACTACCCTCCCCCATTGAGAAAACAAGGGGGAAAAAAAACAACCTTTTACAAACATGTGTAGTCAAATAAAACAAATTCCTACATTGATTATGTTATTAAAAAAAAACAACAAAACAAAACTTTGCCTCAACTTGCACTTGAGTTCATCATCTCTGTCTGGGGGTGGGTAGCACATTTGATCATGAATCTTAAGAAACTGTGATTGGTCTTTCAAAGTTGTTCATCTTTATAATATTGTAATTATTGTGTAAATTATTCTCCTGGTTCTTCTCCCTTCACTTTGCTTTAAGTTCATAGAAGTTTTCCCAGTTTACTCTGCCACCATCTTCCTCATCTTTTTTTTTTTTAACGACACTATAGTACTTAATCACATTCATAAACCACAACTTGTTCAGCCATTCCCCAATTAATGGACATCCTTCAGTTTCCAATACTCTATCACCAAAAAAAGAGCTGCTGTAAATGTGTTTGTGCATATAGGTCCTTTCCCTCTTCTTTGATGCATTTAGGGGGTATAGATGTAGTAGTGATATCACAAGGTTGAACTGTTTAGTAGCTTTTTGAGCATAGTTCTAACCTGCTTTCCCAAATGGTTGGACCGGCTCATGGTGGTCATAGTGATGGTGACTACCTTAGTCCTTACCAACTGGGAAGAACAGCTTTCTCCATGATGATGTAATTTGATTTGGGCTTCAATGAAATGATGAGATGTCATCAAGTGAAGTCAAGGAGAGTGGCCACTCTGGGTGTAAGGAATAACCTGAACAAAGTAGAGAAGGTGCAAAGAGCTTCGAGCTGACTGAGGATGGACAAAACAAACTCCACACTCTAGTTAGAAAGGTCTCCTCCCTGTCCTCAAGATTCATGCTGCTTAGTGCTACTTGAGAGTCTTCACTCATGCTATTCTTTCTTTCTAGAAGGCCCTTATTCTTGCTCCCCTCTGCCCCTAACCTCTTTTCAAAGTTTATTGACTCTTCAGGGTCTAGCTAAAGGTTCCTCTCCTCTATGAAGCTTGTGCCACAATTCCAGTTGTCTTATCAGAACCCCTCTGTTGCTTGATCTGTCATCAAGAAGTCCACCCTACCCCCAGTGACTTTATTTTTATTTTGCATTGATTTATCCTCTCTTTGAGGGGAAGATTGGTTATATTTTCGTCTTTGTGTCCCCAGAGCCTAGTATAATGCCTTGAATATAGTGGGTGCTTAATAAATGTTTCCTAGATGATTTCAGAAAAACCTGGAACAACTTACATGAACTGATGCAAAGTGAAGTGAGCAGAACCAGGAGAACAGGTAACAGCAACTGTGAACGACTTAGCTATTCTCGTCAATACAATGATCGAAGATAATTCCAAAGAACTTCTGATGAAAAATGCTACTCACATCCAGAGAAAGAACTGGTGGAAACTGAATGCAAATTGAAGCATACTATTTTCCACTTTCTTTGTTTTTGTTTTTTCTTTATTGTTCTATGTCTTCTTTCAAACATGAGTAACATGGAAATATGTTTTGCATATGTATAACCTATATCAAATTGCTTACTGTCTCAGGGAGGGAGGTTAGGAGGGAGAGAGAAAATTTGGAACTCAAAATTTTAAAAAATGAATATTAAAATTGTTTTTACTTGTAATTGGGAAAAATATCATTAAAGTAAAATTTTTTTTTTGGATTTAATTGAATTGGATTTAACATACATAATCTAATATTATTTTGATTCCTGCCTGGTTTCAAATCCAAGGAACAAGCTCCACCTCCCAGAAGAACCTCATCACTTCTAAACTCATTACTATGGCACTAACTCAAGCCTGGTTTGAAACCACCTCCCTCAGTCTCCTCTCTCCTCTGACTCAAGGGCTAGAAAAAAGCCTTCCTTTGTAGAGGGTGGAAACTGAACTTTTCAGCTCACTCCACTCTATCTGGTGCTCTCCCTGGTTTCAACTCCATGTAACAAGATGCCTCTGCTCTGTATATCCCTTGGTATCCCATCCCCCACCCCACTTCCCTGCCTCCTTTTGTGTGTTGTTTCCCCATTTAGATTACAAGCTCTTTGAGGGCAGGGACTGTCTTTCTTTTCTTTAATTATATTCCTAAAGCTTAGCACAATGCCTGGCACATAGTAGGCATTTAATAAGTATTCATTGGTTATTGGATTGGATTCTCTGGAATCATGGGCTCATAGAATCAAATTTAGAGCCAGAAGGGACCTTTGGGGCTACTGAGTCCATTGTTTCATTTTGCAAATGAGGAAAATGATTTGCTCAGTCACATAAATGTCTGAGGCTGATTTTAGGTCTCCCTGACTCCAAGTTCATTTTCATGTCTTATCTACAACAGATCATAGACCACCAGAAGACTTTTAGTGTTAGACTCTCATTTTACATGTTGGGTTACCATCCTAGAAAAGGGAAAAGGATTTGCTCACTGCTACATGGGTGTGGCATGGTGTGGGGAAAACTATTCCCCCAGGAATACCTGGGGGAAACCAGGTATTCCTACTCCCAGACTGAGACCCTTTCTCCAGGAAGCTCTATGATAATTCTGAACTTGTGTTGGTTAAGGGTTAGAAGAGAAAGAAGTAAGGTAAGATCATAAATTTTAAGATTTTCTGGTTGGAAAGAATCTCAAAGATTGAACACTGACATTTAATGGAGAAACAGGAATTGTTCTCACTCATTCCTATTCCCTGTGACCAGAAAACTTTCACCACCTGTTATTCTGTTATTCCCCAAATCTCTGTGATACTTAATCACTGGCTACCTAAGAATGAACCTCTTCTCTCCCCCCCCCCCCACCTCCTGTTCTCTCATCCCTTTCTTCCTCAACCCTGCTGCTTTCATGAACCACTCCAGAACTGCCCATCCTTTCCACTGTGCCCTCTGGAATTCCTGTTTCATAGCTAATATACATCCATTCCTTTTGAACCTTTCCCTCCTATTATCCTTCTATCTTCCAGCACTCTCAGAGACCTAATTTCGTCTAGATGACGTTGCAGTTCTGGCCATCCTCCCCGGCATTGACTACACCTTCTCTTGTAACTCTGACATTTGTTCTTGGAAAAGCTTGAATATTCCTGGTTCCCCTGTGATTCAAGTTCTCCTTCTGCCCATATAATATAGCAACTGCTACTCCTTTGAAGTTCATTCTACTAAAATATGTCATCCTGTCCAGATTAAGGTAGCCATGTCTACTGTCTCCCAAGCCATTTCTCCCCTTCCTTAGGTCATTCTGTAACTGGTTTATTGCTTCCCTCTTCTCCCCAACTCCTTGTGTTGGGGTACTTCAAGCATTACTTCCTCAAATACCCCTCGACCTTCTCAAATCTCATGACCTCCTCCACATCAGTCACATACAAGAATGGCCACATGGCACGTCTTGCCATTACCCACCCGCTTCTATGATAAAAAATCTGACACTGCCCTATCTGAACGTAACTCATTCTCTCTCTCTGTCTGTCTTTCCATGTCTGTCTGTCCGTCTCTCTCTCTGTCCATCTCTCTCTGTCTCGCTGTCTCTGTGCTTTATTGCTCCTAAACCTAGTCGTTTCCCTCCCCATGATCTCCACTCCTTCCACCTCACAGCTCTTTCTCATGCCCTTACTGCTGCTTTGACTTCACTTTCCTCTCTTATAAATATGGACCAGAGAGTTAACCATTCTAAACCCACCTTATTCTGTAGTCTCTAGGTCCTTGCCCTATTGCCACTCAGTGCTCGCTGATTGACTTTGTTATTATTTTTAAATTGAAATTGAGGCTTTAAGAGCTTAAATTAATTGTCCAAGGTTCTCTGACTTATAATTAGCAGATCTGGGACTCAAAGTCAAGTCCTCTGACCTCAAATTCAGTGCTGTTTCCTCTATCCGAGATGGGGGAGGCACTTGATTGTTAGGAATGTGGGAGAGTCAGAGGTCAGAAAAGCAGTTGAGGAAGGAAAGTTCATAGATTTAAAAAAAAACTAGTCCCCTGATTTAAAATCTAGCTCACTTTACAATATCCATCTTGCTGAGGTGGTTATAGCATTGGGGATGGGGTTAGCAATCAAAGGGCCAAGAGGCAGCCTGGTACAGTGGGAAGAACACTGGGTTTAGAGTTAGATGACCTTGGTTTGAATCCCTGCTCTTCTACTTATTTCCATATTATTGACCATAAGTAAAACACCTACTCTCTCTGACTCTTATTTCCCTCATGTGTAAAATGGCCTGTTGGCCTAAGTTGGCTTCTGAGGCCCTGAAAGCTCTAACTATGATCTTATGGACCCTTTGCTGATCTTCTCAACTGCCAGTGATGCACCTTCCCCATAATACGTTGTATTTAATTAAAATATGTGTATTTCCCAATTTTTTATTTATGGTTTATATATTTGTTGCCTTCCCAATTCAAATGTAAGCTCCTTGAAAGCTGGAATTATTTCATTCTTTGTATCTTTATCCGTAGCAACAAGCTCAGTTCCTGGAATATAGTAGTCACTTACTATACACTTGTTGATTGACTGATTGATCCTAAGACTCATGAAGGATTCAGTAGCCAATTTTAAGGGCTACACCCTGGCACTCCCTATATATAATACTCAGAAGGGCTCAAGATTATGTCCCCATTGAACTGATACATAAGTATGTTTCAGGAAGAATTCCCATTCTTAGACAACTGTTAAGGTCATCTAGCATCTAGAACCTCAGACCTCTGCTAGAATTATTTGGATAGCCTTTTTTAACCAGAGGGGGGAAATACAGTGAAAGAACATAAGATTTAACTTGATGGAAAATGGAAAGTCTGGTGGTTGAGAGTGCAAGTCTCTGACAGATTCTAGGGCTCCCCTCTCTCTTTCTCAAACCTCTTTTCTCACTTTCTTCCTCTGGCAGCTCTGGATGGGGGGGATCTTCCTGGGCCCCCGTGGCGATCACTTGCACCGTCATTGACGTGGAAGCTTGTTTCTGCAGCTGTCCAGTCTTGACCCCTTCATTTGTAGGAGCCTGGCTTATTGATGGATGGCCCAAACTGAATTTTCTTACTGAGAAATCTGCTAGACTCCAAAAGATCACCAAGCCTCCTAACTGATTGTTCCCTCATCAGCCCAGGAACAGACATGGCTCCTTGTGTGAGATCAATGGACATTTCACAGACGGACTGGCCGCCGAGTTTCAGCTTTTCCATTCCCCCTCTTGCTAATTTGAATCCTGGGTGTTCAAGCCTGTGGAGGAGATAGATAGTGTTCCTTCTCTCCGGGTCTGAAGCATTTGTGTGGTTTAGCAAGAGGATTGCTTCTTAATTCCCTGGGAGTTCAGAGAATTTGTTTTGCAACAAGGGGAACAGTTCACCAGCCCTCTCCACCCTTTCCCCCCAAACCAGACTGCGCTGCTGGGATGGCTGATGAAGCAAAGTTTTTAACCTCGATCCGGATGAAGAATTTTTTTCCTTGCAAAAAATACTACTAGTGTTTTCTTTAATAATTCCTAAGCCTGCAGTGCAGTCCAGAAAAGAAGGGGGTGGATGGGGCCAGACATAAAAAAAAAAAACCAAAAAACTTTTTAATAAACAACACAAGGAGTAGGAAATAATACCGGTGAGGGCTTGTTTTCTTGGCTCAGGGCCTCATTCCAACCTGTTGCAACCAGCTCTCCAGTGTCTATAAGGACACCCCCATGTGGGCCCCAAGGAGGAAAGACTCTTTTACGTTATGTTTGCCTGGGAGACTTGCCAGGGCTGAGTTCAAAGGGCAGTTTCCAGTAATGTGAGGTAACCCCTGGGTGCATTTGGTAGGCCTGGACAGAAGCAGGCCACCCTCAGGACTAGTTCCTGATTTCTGTGAGTTTTTCAGCAGTTGTTGGTCCGAGTTTAAAGAGTTTCCTAGACTCCCAAGCCTTCTTCCTGTTGCCCAGCCCCTCTTCTCTTGCCACTGTAGATCCTGTCTTACCCATCACTGGTTCCACTTTTGATTGCGATCATGTAATTTTTTTCCCTAGGCAAAGGCTGGGTGCCAGCCCTCTGCAGCACCTGCCCTCGCCAGCCAGTGAATGGGCCAATGGATTTAGTCATAGCCTGGGAGTTGGGAAGTGGCCAAGTCATGGCACTACTCTCTCAGTGTCTGTAGTCATCTATGGCTACAGGGGACCCTAGAGATTATTGAGGATTATAGGATTATGGATTTGCAGATGGAAGGGACCTTGGGGATTATCCATCCAACCTCCTCATGTTTTACAGGGGAAGAAACTTGAGTAATCTCCTGGGTCCCTCAAATATCTGAACACCTCAGTTTCTCGATCTGTTCAGATCCTGTGACCTAGCCCTCCGCTCTGTCTCAGTTACACAAGGAGATGGTCCTCTCCTCGATCTTCTTGTCAGGCACTACTGTTCCACATCCATTTTCACGAACTCTCAAATTCCCATTGAAAAAGCTGAGTTTTTCAATGATTTACCTGGGACGACACAGCTGGTAAATGCCTAAATTCAGATTTGAACTCATGTCCTACTGAAAAGTGCTGCACTCTGCTCATTGTACCACTTGTATTACCTTCCATCTTCTCTCTCTCTCTCTCTCTCTCTCTACTCTCTCTCTCTCTCTCTCTCTCATATGTACCCAGTTATTTATGTGGTAGCTCTCTGATTAGAATGTGAGCTTCTTGAATGCGGACACTGGGCCTTTTGCTTTTCTCTTTATCTCCAGAGCCCAGCCCAGTGCTTAGCACACAGTCAGCACTTAATAAATGCTTACTGACTGACTATTACATCTATGTCGACTCAGTATGTGCAGTAGAAAATATGAATATCCCATTGCCTGGATAAAGCCAACAGAAATAAACACATGGAATAGAATCTGCAAAATAAAAATATACCAGAAATTCCTGATGCCTTTAGTCAACATTTGAAAGAGGAAGTCAAAAGGTGAAGGGGTAGCAGAATGAAAGGATAGCAAAGAGTAAAGCACACAATTCAACGCTGTTCAGAAACTGCTACAGAAAAGCTAAGAAAGTAGGTGATAGAATGAACCCCCCAAGCAGGACACACACCATTGTTTTGGTCCTATCAAGGACAGAACTGAGGGTGAGTTTGTTTATGGTTGAGATAATTCTAGTACGACAGCAGCATAAGTTGGATCAAGCACAAAACACAAAGCTTGCTTACTGCCAACACAATGAGTAATGAGCCAGAAGTGGAAGGGGGCAGGGTGAGAAGTGGGAGGCGAGTCGACTGGGTAGGGGTGAGGGGATGGGATGATGAAAGACACGCTAACTGTTCCACAAAATCAGGAAGCAATGAAATCCGTAATCATTGGCTCAAACAGTTCATAGAGGTGCGTGAATTATAGTGATCCCAAAGTACTTTACCAGCTTACTCTCTGGTACAAGCTTGATCCCGTATTTTTTTTTTAACAAAAGACATCACATATTTATTACCAAAAGATGAGAACACCAGTTAGTAACTACCTCTCCAAATATAGGCCTATCACATTTTACATACTTTATAAAAAACAGTTACAGTTTGTAATACTCAAATATATACATACACTTAAAAAAAACTGTATTAACTGAGAAACAAAAAGGGTTTGCCAAAAAGTCCAAGGGCCTTAAAGCTCAACCCATTATCGATCAATTTATTGTTGATCAAGTCACCTGCGTATTCAGCAACATTAACTTATGGTAGCATTGGTAGCATCTTTATTGATTATTGCAAAACTTTTGACCCAGTTCCACACTCATGGCACTGTGAGAGTGTTTTATTTGCTCATGGAAAATTGTTCTCTGTTTAACACATGCAACCAGCATGGTTATACAAAGGACAGTTGATATAAACCATGAGGTCCTTACAGGAATACAGCTTAAGTGCACTATGTTCCTGTCCAACATCAAATCCATTAACATTCCTCTCGAATAGAACTCAGCATGATTTTCAAGTCAAAGAAGGAATCATATCAAAATATTGTATTAATTCCATATTGCTCATGGATGACATCAAGTTGCATGGTTTCACTGAAAGTCACATTAAAGAACTATTTCATCTGGTGGAAACTTTTTCCATTGATATGAAAATGTCCTTTGGACTTGGTCAGTATAAAATTCTCAATGTTCTCCACGGAAAAATAGAGACTGAAAGCTATCTGCTTGACCCAGAAGACAGATTGAACCAGTGGTTCAAGGCAGTGCAAATATCTTCTTCTTTAGGCAAGATAGACTGAGCTTAAGCCACTCAAGGACAAAACTGAGAATACGTATGTTAAGAGATAGTCTGGCATCCTGAAATCAAAGCTTAATGGGGATGACACATTTAGAACAATTACATAGGCTCCCCCTTAAGTCTGGAATGTTTGTCTTCCTCATCTCTGCCTCACAGAACTTCTGACTTCCTTCAGGATATAACTTAGGTGCTATCTTCTACAAGAGGCATTTCCTGATTTCCTCAGAGGATAGTAATCTTCCACAAACTCCATAAAATTTACCTTGTATATATTTTAACTTATTTGTCTTTGCATATTTCTATATATGTGTATTTATATGTGTGTACATTTATGTGGGATGCAGCTGGGTGGTTCAGTGGATAGAGCACTGGACCTAGTGTGCGGAAGACCTGAGTTCAGATCCAGCCTCATATACTTATTAGCTCTGTGACCCTGGACAAGTCACTTAACCTCTATTTGCCTTAATCCACTGGAGAAGGAAATGGCAAACCCCTCCAATAGCTTTGCCTAGAAAACCTCATGGTCAGCATTGATGTGCCATGGTCCATGGAGTCATGAAGAGTCAGACACTACAGAATAACTGAACAGCAACAATATTTATATATATGTTATATACAGGTACAAATGTGTGTGTATATGTGGATTATTTTGTATATCTCTTAATATCTTTTTATTTGCTTCTCTGTGTTTTCCCTTCCTTTGCCTTCCATTTTCCCCTCTCCCCTTACCCCTTCCTTTCTCCTTCCTTTCTCCCTTCCCTCCACTCCTCTTGTCTTTTTTTTACCTTGCCTTGATTTCCCTTTCATCTCCAAATTTAGAATGCCAAGTGGCTTGAATATTAGTTAGAATTAAGGAAAGTGAGGGCTTTATGTACTATAGATGGCTTAATGATGTGGACAGTTTTTTTTTTAACTAGTAATATTCCATTATGAAATACTTCATACTTATGAATCTCCTTAGTAATGACATCCTGGAAATCACAGTGATAAAATATCATGGAAACAAATATGACAGGATATGTGGGAGGAAAGTCCAAATTACATGGGCTATGGATAGTACATTCTGTGACATTCTTTGGCTCACCATCATAGAAAGGACCTCAACACATCTTCTGTATATCATACATCTCTCTGTCTGTCTCTGTTTCTTCCTAGCTGTCTCTGTCTCTCTTTCTCTCTATCTCCTGCTCCCTTTTTTTTTACAAGTTGTTATTCAATTTTCCTTTAATAATTTGAACTCTTGCCAATGTCCAGTCCCTAGAAAACATTGATAATTGATAAATATTGCTTAAAAAGTTTCTCCTGAAAGCTTTTTAGTTCAATTCAACAAGCATTAGTTAAATTTTAGTCTAGTTCAATTTAAATTAGGTTAAGTTATTTAGTTTAATTAAATTTAGTTCAATTCAGCATAGCATTTTAAAAGTCTGCTATGTACCAGGCATTGAGCTAGATCCTAGGGGCACAAAGGCAAAGAAAATCAAATCTCAAAACCCAGAACAACAGTAAAGTTCCTTATATTTTCAGTGAAATGAATATTCTTAACTTCACAGAAGTAGGGTTTTCCTAAATTAATAGGCTTTTTTATGTATAAAAAGTAAGTAGAAATTAAAGCAGTTTTGAGGTTCTACCTTTCACCCATCAGACTGGCAAAGATGATAAGAGGAAAGTGACAAATGCTAGAAGGGCTGTGAGAAAACAGATATGTACACTGGTACATTGTTGGTAGAGCTGTGAATCAGTCTAGCCATTCTAGTAAGCGATTTGCAACTATGCCTAGAAACTTATTAAACTGTGCATGCCTTTTGATCAAAGAAAAAGGACTTATATGTATGAGAATATTTGTAGCAAATCTTTTTGTAGTAGCCCCAAACTGGAAACCAGTGAGAATGTCCTTCTGTTGGTGAATGTCTGTACAAAATATGGCGTATGAATGCAATGGGATATTGTCGTGCTAAAAGAAATGATTAAGTCAACAGTTTCAGAGGAAACTGGGAAGGTCTTTATGAACTGATACAGAGAGAAGTGAATAGAACAAAGAGAATAGTCCACACAATGACAACATTATAGAGAAAAATAACTTCGACAGACTTTAGAATTCTGATCCATGCAATGATAAGTCAGGAGTCCAGAAGTCTGAAGATGAAACATGCTACTTACCTCTTGACAGGAGGCAATGGGCTGAAAATGCAGAGAGACAGTTTTTGGGCACAGACAATGTAGGAATTTATTTTGTTGGGGGGTGGGGGTGGAATATTCATTTTTATAGCATCTGTTATTTGCCAGGAACTGTGCTAAGCTGTTGTCTTAGTTAATACTCATGATAGCTTTAGGAAGTAGGTGCCATTATTATTGCCATTTTACAGTTGAGGAAACTGAGGCAAACAGAAGTAAAGTGACTCCTCCAGATTCACACAGCTAGTAAGCGTTTGAAGCCAGATTTGATCATCCTGACAAGTGCAGCACTATTATTTTGCTGTGTATTCTCATTTCTGTGCCTTTGTTTACCTTTTTCTCCTTACAGAGATGGTCCCCTCTACTTCCCTCTACTGATCTTACTTTTGTTCTTCCCTCAAAGTACAACTCAAGGCCACCTTATCTGACATCCTTAGCCATGACAGTCTTCTTCCTGTAGCACTCTTTTTTGGAACAGCTACTTGATGTCTATCCTATACTGTCTTATGTATGGGGTGTTGAGGGAAGACTAGCACCTCTGGTGTGAAGGTTTACCAAGTGCTTTCCAGGGCTGCTCATCCACCTTTGATGTCCACTGATTTACCCAACTCTCACCTGTGACTCCAAGAATCTGTAGTATGTACAGTGGCCATAACCCAGTAAAATCATGTTATCAGATGGGCTTTGATTTCTATTTTTCTTGTTCATGAGTCCCCTTCCAATGTACACTGAAACATTGATCAACCAGTAGAACTCTATTAGCTTTTACAAAGGTTATTTACTGACAAAATATAGTGACAGAATTTACAACAATATCCCCAAGTTGGAGGCACACTCTCCCTTCTGCACATACTTAGTCCCTGGAGAGAACAGGCTTAAACTTGGAGCATGAAGGCATTGAAGTATACATGTAGGGAACACCTGGGCCCAAGGAGTACCTCACAATTCCTGGACCTGGGAGTCTTTTTCTCTCTTGAGATTCCTACTAAGTTCACTTTGAGACATTAAATTGCAATGGGCAAATTGTTCCCTTGATCATCTCAGCTGGCTCCCTGAGGGGCAGAGCATCAATTGAAGGGTTAATTCAGGGATAGCCCTGGCCAAATGGATCAGTTGGAAGCTGTGCTGACTTCTCACTGGTTGCCTGAGTGACTGGCTCGGGTTGCTGGTGAGACTTCTCTGATAGGTCTGATCGATGTCCTGAACTCCTTGGCAGCTAGGCACTCCCTTCATGGAATACTCATTCCCCTAAGATCAGGAAAGAACAAACACAAACAAGACAAAAGAAAGAAAGGCACCATCTTTACATACTCTAATGACAGACACCTAGTAAGAAAGGGCAGTTGCTGCCCATCCCCCTACTAGACAGCTCTCAGAAGTTCTTGCCTTGCTTACCATCAGGATGAAAAGTCGGATGGAACTGATGGAGG
This sequence comes from Vombatus ursinus, assembly GCF_900497805.2. NCBI lineage: Eukaryota > Metazoa > Chordata > Mammalia > Diprotodontia > Vombatidae > Vombatus > Vombatus ursinus. The sequence continues at coordinate 9,842,551 of NW_020949971.1, forward strand.
TAAATACTACTTGTTTTTTTCTTAATTTTTTTGAAAACTCAGTCCCAGTTCTGTGCCTCCTGGATCAACAGTCCTTCCATCTCCTCAGACAACCAGAAAACTCCTCATCACCTCAATGCACCGGCTTTCCAGCCACTCTGGGGACTGAAGTTGGGTAACCAAACCTCTATATGTTGAATTGGAACCAAGCAGGAAAAATCTGCACGTGCCATGTATAACCTTCCACAAAGGACAAATCCAAGCCTCCTCTAAAGCCTGGGTTCTCATATCCAGTCCTCCAGTCCTTCTATTATGCATGCATGAGCTATAAGAAAAGCACATCTTTCTGTTTATGCTCAGTATATTGTCCACCTGGGCTTGCACCTGAGAATCATCGAGGGTTGTGGCTGGATGGGGACGGCAGGGTTTATTGAACCCTTCCTAGTTTGGTACAGAAAGGCAGCTCAGGAAGAGATATGTGAAAGCACCCACAATCATGGTGTGAGTAAAAACCATGCAGCCCTAGATTGGTAGAGGGATTAGATCTGTAATTTCATCTGGGTAGGGATCTACCAAATGAGTAAACTCTTTTTACCCATGCAGGTAAGCACCTTCTCTGCAGTTTACAGTCTTAGAGATGGTTGAAGCACAGTGAAATTAAATCTCTTGACTGGGGTCACACAGAGGCAGCAATGGAATGGAGGTCTTTCAGCTACAAGGTTGGCTTTCTGTCCACTGCCCAATGCTACCTCAGTAACTGTGGAGCTCAAAGGAAAAGAAACTTCAAAAAGGCAAATTTTGATTCAGTTCAAGTGTAACAAGTACTCTCTTACTCATTCTCTCAGAACCACATTGGCTACATTTTCCCTGCAGGATTCCAGGATATCTTGAGGAGCTCATGATGTCTCTTGTCTACTGACATTGGCATGAGCCCCCACTGATGGTATCCCCTTCACTGTTAGACACAAGGTACTTCTGCTGCAGTTCCATTGAATCACTTGACATCGATTAGCTTCTACAAAGAGTTATTAACACTGTACATATAGGAGGAACAAATGTGCCAACATCTTTCCCAATGCTTTGGGAGCACACTTGGGAATATAGCATTTACTGTCTTGGTCTCTAAGAGGAATAAGTTCACTCTTAGTTTAGTTCATGCATAGCCTTAATCCCACCAATTTCATGTCCAATTGCGGCATCATTGCTGGCTCAGTCCTTGTCTCAGCTATAGCTGGATGAGGGTCCCAAAGGTTTTTACAGAAGGTCACTCCTTTTCCTTGGGGGCATTGATGCAGCTCTGGATGCAAGCCCAGACTTTGAAATGTTAGGATGCTGGGATGCCCTCCTGACCCACTGAAACTCACATCATTAGAAGCTCAATTCTTTTCACCTAAAATCCAAGAGAATAAACACAGAGGTCAAGCACTGAAGCACTTCCATAGGGTCATATGGCTTCATCGGGAGGGGGAAGGGGGGAAGCTCCTCTGAGAATTTAAGGCCAAATACAGCATTCTTCCTATTGTGTCACATTGCATCCCATGAGTTACACAACAAAATGCTATCTAATGTGAGAGAGGAAGATTCCATTTTTGAGGCAAGACATGATATCTGAAGCTTTTAACAAGATCTAAGTCAGGGATCACAACAAAGTACAAGAGGGACTGGTGAGAGAAACTGGGATCATGGATGTATAGCTAGAAGGGACCTCAGAAGCCATCGTGGCCATCCCTCTTTTCATTTTGCAGATAAAGGAACTGAGGCATAGAGATATTAAGTGGTGAGGTCCAGGACTCTGGCTGAAATGTCTTAGAGCTAATAAATACTTGATTGATTAATTGAATGATTGGGTGATTTATAAGCAGGTAACAGGATCTTATATTAGACAAAGAACAATTTCAGGTCATCTGTAGTTCTATGGGTCTTTTTGTGCCTTGATGTTTGTGACTAGCCCCATCCTCCAGCTTCTTCTGAAATCTCATCCACTGGAGTGGTCTCACCACTGGCAATCTCATTCTCCTTCATGGAGCTGGTTGGGTCCAAGAGGACCAGACATACATAGAAATTGGTCCATTTGGCATTTCCATTGGGTATGTAGATATGTACAAACAAAATGGTTTTAGCAGGTACACTTTGCTCTCATAGTCTACGTGCTGTATCAAATGTAGTATTGTAGAAATGGAATGAAATCCCTCCATTTGTTCTTACAAGTATTAATAGAGTGGGGAAGGGGGGATTCAGGCAGTGATGAAGCATCTGCTTTGTATTAACCCACTGACTTTTATCTCTAGAATAAAACATAAAATCATTAGGCTTGCATTTAAAGCCATCCACTGTGAACACCTTTCCCTCTTTCTGGGAAGAATCTGTATCACAGGTAAAGCCTAGCAGATGGCAACAAGACGGATCAAATCAACAAGCACCTACTATGCACCAGGCATTGAGATAAGTTGGCACTGGGGATACAAAGAAGGGCAAAAAGTAGTCCCTGCCCTGAAGGAGCTGAAAATCTAATGAAGAAGACGATGTGCAGACAAGTATATACAAACAAGAGATATACATGACTGATTGAAAATAAGCACAGAAAGAAGGTACTGGCATTAAAGGGGGCTGGATGTAGAAGGAGGGATTTTAGCTGAGACTTCAAGGAATCCAGGGAGGCCAGGGGAACAATAGCAGCTCAGCTGACTACCTAGCAAGGAGTAGTAGAGAATGGCAGGATAACTTTGCAAAATTGGAGGTGTGAATTGCCTTCATCACATGCTTTCTTAAGGCTTGTGTGCTCCCTATTTGTAGTCTCTTTTATATATGTTCCCTGATAACCGTGTGCTCTGCATGTGTCCTGAACATCGGTGGTTAGGTGGTAACCTTTTGTGAATTTACCAATGTGGGAATGGGGAATCTTTCTTATCACTTCTTTTGTTATGCTATTTGAATAAATGCCTTTGGTCAATGTAACAACTGGTAGGCTTAGTAAAGATGACCTTATCAGTGGGGGCTCGTGTGATATGATTTTTCATGGAGCTTTGCCCATAAAATGCCTCAAAATTGGATATCTTTCTGGGTCCTTCTATGAGAAGGAGGACTTGGGACTTACATGGATATAAGAACAAATTATAGGACTGTAGATTTCAATCTGGAAGGACCATCTTATGCAACCCCTTCATCTTACTAATGTGGCATTGAAGCCCAGAGAGGTGAACTGACTTGTAGAAAGTAACAGACAGTAACTGTCAGCGTCAGGATTTGAACACTGCTCCTTTGTATCCAAATCTAGCATTCTTTGTACCATGCCATTGCCTCCAGTGAATTATAAAACAAAATGCTCGTGTATATGTGTGTGTATGGGAAGCCATTACTGGGGGGAATCAGGAAAAGTCTTATAAATGAGGTAGCATTTGAGATGTCATTTAAAGTATAGTAGGAATCCAACAAGTGAAGAGGAGGAAGGGCATTCCATTCTAGGGAACAGAAGAAACCAAACCAGGGAGACCAGAGCATAGGACACACTGCGGAGGCAGAAACACAGGTGTTTAGACAGTGGTAATACAAGACATGGCCAAAAAGGTGATGTTGTCTGTGCAGAGCAGCCAATGTCAGGCAGAGAAATCTGCATGTACAGAAAATACCAGCTACAGTATCAGAAACAATGGTAAGCTCTTTTCAGACTCTTTGAGGTTGTGTAATTGTGCAGTAACCATGGAGCTACTCTCAGTTTACCCAATGGTAACTAAACCTGATGATTCAGTTAAGCAAACTTAAAAGAGGTGTATTTAGAAGAGAAAGCACTAATTCATTAATTTATGATGAGGAATGACACTAAGGTGAATTTCTTTTTCATATATAGGGCAACCGAGCTGAGAAACTGAATTCAGATCCAATCACATTAGGTTATTTCTTGGAACAGTAGAAATGGAATTGCCTAAATACATATTTTCAAGTCTTGTGACATGCTCTTCACCAAAAAGACATGCTTGCCAAGTGGACCAGACATTTGCACTGGTCTCTCATGTTCTCTCTCCCCTGGACAGGGTTGGACAAAACATTAACCAATTCTTCCTCTACAAGTGACCATTGCTTCCTCCCCCTCCTCAAATTCAATCTCCCATCTCTTTGACTTGGCACAGACTGAAGGAAGTTTCCTATGTCTGAAATTCTCTTAAATTCTTCCATCCCTCAATTACTTTGTATTTGCTTTTAATGCATTTTAATTTTCTTATCCATGTGCATATTATTCCACCTCCCCCTCCCAGTAAAATGTAAGTTCCTTGAGTGCAGTGACTATTTGTAAATTTTTGGTTTTTTTATACCTAGAGTCTCCCCAAAGTCCTCCTTTGATACTTCCTCATGGTATGGAAAGGGTTCTGAATTCTACAAGGTTATTCCTGCAGAGTATAAGCATTGACAGGTTCTGCCATTCTGGACTAGCTTTGAGTGTGGCGTCAGCTTTTTGAGGACCCTTTTCCATCTCCAAAGACCTTATGTGTCATAGTTTCCAAGGTCAGCAATTGTTTTCATTGATCTTGTTTTAGTTTGGTTTGTTCCAGATGCTAGAGGGAAGACATCTTGGTGCGATGCCCAGGCTCTCTTCAGTGCTCTTGTCTGATAGGTTATAGAAAGGAAATCAACCTGTAGATTGTTCATCTCACCCATGGGGTGGTGTGTGGGGTTTTTTTTTTTAGCTTTAGTCCAGACAGGTTGGAGCCTTCTTACTTTGTCACAGGATTTAGAACTGGAGGGTTCTTGGGGCTCATCTAATTTGATTCTTTATTATCGGAGTTTTTAATATTATCAGCAATATCATAATTATTGTGATAAATAATATGGCATCAGTTTCAGCAGCATCGTAGCCATCGTCTTCACTATCGTTACCATCAACAACAATGCCATCATCACTGTCTCAATATCATCTCTAACATCAGCCACAACATCCCAATCATTATCATCTTGTCCCCTCTTTTGGCCCTGGATAATCCAGGACCCCTCTGGGGTGGGTGGGTGGAAGGAAGACCCACGACCACTGGGGCTACTTTTCCCCCCTTGCTTTATCTCTCCACCCCCTCTCCTTGGTCTGGAATATCCAGAATTTATCTGGGATTGTTTGGTGGTGAGAATCCTTGCCACCATCAGGAGCGTCCTTTCTTCTTTACCTCTTCTCTCAACCAGAAACTGGTTGAGGTGGGAAGCCCTGCCACCAATGAGGTTGCCTGAGCTTCCCTTTCTCTATGCCCTTTTCAACCTCAGCACTGTCATGTGACCTTCTGATATAATGTAAGAGCTCTTGGGTCTCACCATCTCTATCATGGCTGCAACCTTAAGACTCAGGGACCTTTAGACTCAGGGATCTGCTCTGCAAATTAACTTTCAAAAAATGATTATCTGCCCCAATTAATATGTGAGCTCCTTGAAAATACGAACTGTCTTATTCTTTTTATTTACTTGTATTCCCGGAAGTTAACATAGGGCTTATTCATAGTAAATGCTTAATAAATATTTTTCATTCATCTATTCATTTGCTCAGCCATTCATTCTTCCTCATTAACAACATCATCATTGCCATCACTAATATAAATAGCAAAATCATCATTGTTACTACGACTTTATCATTGTTATCACTGACATCAATACTGCCACCACCATCAGCATTGACATTTATTACCTTTCCTACTATCAATGGTCACCATCCTCATCATCACTCCCATTTTACTGCTTGAAAGTTTATAAAGCACGTCCTTGTTGTGTGTTAATATTGCTAGCTCCATTCTACAGATGGCAAAACTGAGGCTTAGAAAATTTAAATGATTCATCCGCGGTCACACAACTAGTATCAGAACTGAAGTCCAAACATAGAAGATGTGGTCTTTGACTTTGAGACCGGTGTCTTCTCCGCTCTACCAAGTTAGCCCCTCCCCCATTTAATATGTTTACTGAGGTCCAGGGAGGAGGAGGGATCTGCCAAAGTTACATCAACAGCCAGTGGTAAGGCTGGTATTTGAACCCGGGTTCTTTCCATCTACATTCAGTCACTTGCTTCAGGGACAGTGTCACATTTTACAATGGTTTGTAGCCAATAGAACATCTGCTTTTTTATGGCTGTCCTTGTCTCAGGAGAAGTCGTCCTTTGCTGGATCCCTGAAAAAGAGGCAAGCCTGGGCGCTGCTTATTTTATGTGGCTTTTCCTTCCTCTCCTTTCTCAACCAGATCCCCTAGATGCGCTCTTGGAGTTGGGTCCTATTGAACCCCAACCAAGCCAGTGAGGCCACAGCAAGGATACGAGCTGCATTTGCCCTGCTGGCGTTGGACAAGGTTTCAGAGGAAACCAAAGAAATCTTTTGTCAAAAGGTCTGGAAAATGCAGTTTCAAGTTTGGTCTTGGGAGACCTGTTTTGCATTAAAATACCAAATAAAATAAAATGATGGATTGTTTTGGCACCATTCAGGTTGAGCTTATATGATGAGAACGGCATAGAAGAGACAGCCAGTTATTGTCACAGTTGACAGATTTTTGGGTCCTGTCTGCTTGCCCAGTATTGCATGGTCCCTGGGGTTAAGAGCTTTCTCAAAGTTTCAGTGCCAGGACGCCATGCTCACTTTTGTCTTAACAGAGTCTGACATTATCTTTCCAGCTTTAGGGCTATTTCGAGGTTGTGGTCTGCTCTAATAAACTTTCCTTCTTCCTTCTCTGCCGGAACCAGTTTTAGTGGCTTTTTATAAGATGGATATAGTGATTGGATCTTAAATATCCCATGTAATATGGCTTCTTTTTTGTACTTTAACCCTGTAAATGATGGACTCTTGAGAATGAAAAACAAATCTTGCCTTTTTTCCCAAGAAAGAAAAAGACATGAAGATTTCTTTTCTTTCTTTTTTCTTCCTTCCTTCCTTCCTTCCTTCCTTC
>NW_020949971.1:9849523-9875421 GCF_900497805.2 Vombatus ursinus
CTTCCTTCCTTCCTTCCTTCCTTCCTTCCTTCCTTCCTTCCTTCTCTTCCCTCTTTCTCTCCTTTCTCTCCTTCCCTTCATCTTTCCTTATAAATGGGACTAAAACCACTCCTTTTCTAACATGTCTTTGGAGTCACACCTTCCTCATATCAGCAAGTAAAACTACTGTAAAACAGAAAAGACAAAAACAGAGAGAAATTAGGGGCTCAATCATGAGTCATCTCTGTAAAGCAATTTTTCCAACCATGCAAGACAGGAAAACAAAACAAAACAAAACAAAAAAGGAAACCACATTAATTAGGTGAGGCTTAGGGGAAGGGCTGTATCTACGAATTTTGACACCTAAGGAAAATACCACAATCAGAAACAATGCTTGGGGCAAATGGCAGGAAGCAAACCCACAGTTGGACTGGGTATAGAGATAGGGCCCTTGCTGCTGGGTGGCCAACTGGGGTGGGGGGAAGAGTTCACTCCAGCTGTTCTATGACTCCTTTCTATTTTAACTTACCATTATGAACTTGGTACTAAACCTCATTCTTTCTGGGCTACCATAGTCTTGCAAGTGTGGCCATGCCATCCAATTTTGGCACCTTCTAAATTCAGTGACCTGGGGCAAATCCCTGCTCACTCTGCCCCATTACTACTTTTGTCAGGGGATACAGGCAGGGCTGAGGTCAGCCTCGTTTCTCTGGTACACTACAAGGTCACATCAGGTCACAGGGGGCTTTGTTTGTGACGCCTCTAGATATGAACCCATGCCGCATGAATTACTTCAGCACAACCTTGCTTCGTGGAACTGGAAAAATCTCAGGTTCTCAAAAATAAGTGAGAAAGGTGAAAAAGGATAGTTTAAAGTTGTATGAATTACCTACTAATGGAGACATTACCGAGTGGACATAACTCAAACCACCCAGATGAACTATAATGCGTGGCAGATGCTAGACTGAAACAGAACTTGGTGGAATAGAAAATGCAAAAAGCCAATGTTGGAAATCCCAGCTTGGTTTCAGTACTAACTATTTCTGTGGTCTTGGCAAGTCAGCTCAGCTCTTTGTACCTTAGTTTCCTCATTTTTTAAGTTGAGAGGGTTAGACTAATTTTCTACTGTCCTTTTTAGTTCTAGATCTTATAATCTATTCAATAAATATTTATTATTTCTTTTCTTGTTATTTTTTCTCATGGTGGTGGTCATTGTCATTGTCATTGTTTTCCTCATCCTCCTCCTTCTCTTCCTCTTCCCTCCCTGTGATTTTCTTGGTCTAGGTAATTTCCATGAAGAACCTTTTTTTCCAACAATGTCAGTTGGGCCCTACTCTGCAACTTCTAGTCTTGGAGAGTTGCCTGGGCCACTGAAATGTCAAGTGACTTGCCTGAGGTCATACAGCTGGTGGGTGGCCAAAACAGGACCTGAAACCAGGTTGTCCAGGCTTGGGAACTGGGTTGCCATCCCCTGACACACCATGCCACTCTCAGTGATTATTCTTAAAATACCTGCTGATAATCACTTGAGTTAGTTGGTTTTCTTTAGTCCAAATCTCTCTCTCTCTCTCTCTCTCTCTCTCTCTCTCTCTCTCTCTTTCTCTCACTCTCTCTCTCCTATTTGGCCTCAGAGAACAGAGCTAGGGGAAATGGACAGAAGTCATAGGCAGTCAGATTTAATCTATATATTTTAAAGCAGGATAAACATGACATGAAGGTCCATGCTTTCTCCAATAGCGAGCTTGTTATAACAGAAATACTTCCTGCCCATTAAAGCCAGCCTAAAATGGAATGTATTGTTCCATGCTGTAATGGGGACCCTTTCACTGGTATTCTTTTTGGGCCCAAATCTGGCCCCATATTGTGTGTTTATCAATGACTTAGCCAAAGTGCAGATGGCATGTAGATGACATGATGTACAGAGGGATAATTGACACACGACATGACAGGAGCAATGATGTTATTCAGCTGTTTCAGTTGTGTCTGACTTTTCATGACCCCATTTGGGGTTTTCTTAGTGAAGATGCTGGAGTGGTTTGCCATTTCCTTCTCCAGATCATTTTGTGGATGAGGAAACTGAGGCAAATAGGGCGAAGTGACCAGGGTCACACAGCTATTAAGTGTCTGAGGCCAGATTTGAACCTAGGAAGAGTTCAAAGAGTCCTGACTCCAGGTCTGGTATTCTATCCACTATGTCACCTAGCTGCCCATTTTCAAAGATAATGAAAGGATAGAAAGTCAGGTCAAGTCTAGTAAGATGAAACTTAATAAGCCTAATTGTCAAGTCTTACATTTGGGCTCAAAAAGTTAATCTCATCTGTACAAGATGGGGGAGGTAGATCCAAATAACAATTCATCTGAACAAGATCTGGGGGTTTAAGTGGATCTCAAGCTTTGTGTCAGTCAGTAGTGTGGTATGGCAGCCAGAAAAGCTAATGGGACCTGCGGCTGTGTCTAGACCATATGTGCAGAGATAAGAGCATATGTTCATGCCACATGTGCACTATTGTGTTCTGTTCTAGGCTCCACATTTTAGGAAGGACATGGATGGGCAACCTTGTTGTTGTTTGTCCTTTGTTCTCGAAGAGAACCATGACATCAAGGACATGATGCCATGACTTGCAACTGCATTGATTTAAGCGGGGGAGGGCTGTGCAAAGTCACCAGCCTCACTTTCTCCTCCAGAGCTGAGGGGCAACCTAGAGAGCATCTGAAGAAGGGCCTTTAATTTATGCTTGATGAAGTCTGGTTGAAGGAACTTGGGGTGTTCAGGCTGGAGAAGAGAAGACTTAGGAGAACAATGATGGCTGTCCCCAGATATTTGAGACTGCCAAATGCAAAATCAATTAGACTTATTCTGTTTGGTCCTGAAGGAAAGAATGGGTGGAAGTTACAAGGAGACAATTTAGGCAGATGATTTGCTAATTAGAGCTATTCTGTGTGGAATAGGCTACCCCAAGAGAGAGTAGCTTTGTTCTCAGTGGAGGTAATGAAGGACAGGTTGGATAACTAGTTGTAGGGCTAGTTTGCAGAGGGGGATGCCTGGTCAGGCACGATGGAAGACCTTGGAGTAGGAGTTTGACAATAGATAGTGTGGCATTAGTCCCAGAGTGATAGATCAAAGATAATTTCTGTTGTCTACTTGGAAGGAAGCATCATGGGGCAGTGAAAAGGAGCCCTGGGTCTGGAGTCAGAGGACCTGAGTTCAGTCTCTGCTCTGCTACTTATTATCTGTTTGACTTTGGATAAGTAACTCAACCTATCTGGGATTCAACTGACTTATCTATAAAATGAGAGGGTTGCACTTGACTGGAGATTTGTGAAACTGGGATCTGGGAACTTGTTCTTTAAATATTTTGATACCTGGATTTCAACGGAATTGCTTTCTCTGATTTTATGGCCTACTTAGCATTCCCCATAAATGACATTCCGCTTCTTGTCTGGGTGCCTTTGAATGGGCTTATGTCTTATACGCTCATGCTTGTCCTCCTCTTCTCTACGTCTTAGAAGCCCTAGCTTTATTTCAGCCTCAGTTCACGGGCCACCTCCCATATGAGAAACTCAGCTCTTTGTCTCATTTATTGAGTTTGTATCCCCAGCGCCTAGCATAGTGCCTGGCATGCAGGAGGTGTTAAATAAAGACTTATTGACTGATTGATTGGTGGCCTTTACTGACTTCTGGAGTTGGTAGGGCACCCCTCCTTCATATTAATTTCTTCTTATGTATCTGTGTATACATTGTCTACCACCACTGCCCCCTCTCCAGTTGTAAGTGCCTTGAAGGCAAGAACCATTTTCCTTTTTGTATTTGTACTCCCTGAATGTTCCCAGATACAGTGTCTGGCACACAGCGGATTTTTAATTAAATACCTGATGATTGTATGAGTGAGTATAGCTGTTGCTAAGGGTCCATGTATTCTTCAGGAGTTGGCTTTGACCCTCACCTGTAAAGCTCCCCATTGTGTCCTTGGAAGGAACTAAAATCATTAGAATGCATGGACTTCTAATGTCCTATTCCCACAATGTGAAGTTTGGTCTTTATGCCCAAACTTGGCATGAGATAGCTGTTGTTGTCGATCCTTCATTTTTGGAGAAGACCAATGATGTTACCGGGTGATGTCTTGACTTGCACATGAACTGGATTGAAGGGAGGCAGAGCTGCACAAAGTCATTAGCCTCACTCTGTCTCCCAGAGTCATAGAAGTCCACTGGTGAGACAAAAGTCAAGAAGACTGGAGATGGCCTGGGATGTAGTGGATGGCCTTGGTGTCTTTGATGTCTGACCAAATCCCAAGTGCTCCTCAGAACCTGCTTGGGCCACCTTCATGGCTGTTGGAGCAAATTGTTCTCTTCTTTGGGGGAGGGAAGTCTTCACAAGCTTTCAGTAGGCATCCCCCAACTCACCTACTTCCCTAACTCCCCCCCTGTAGGTTATGCTGAATCTGGTTTAATCTGTCTGCTGAGATGATTTTTTTTTAACCAGATTCTTGGAGCCACAGGTGAGAGTTGGGTGATAGTGGACATCAAAGGTGGATGATCAGCCCTGAAAAGGGCTTGGCAAAGCTCACACCAGAGGTGCTAATCTTCCATGAATAACTCACACACTCCTGTGGGACAGTAGAACTTGTCTGAACACAGGAAGTGCTAGAGAGACTAGGCATAGTCAAGACTGATAGCCAGTATTCACAATGGTAACTCAATGAACAAATACTTTAGAATGATTCCCTTCCTGGGCTTCAGTTTTCTGATTTGTGAATGAATGGGGTTAGACCAGATGTTCCTGAAGGTCCCTCCCAGCTTTAACACTCAACAGAGTCCAATGCAACTTGGTCTGAACTTGAAGGGGGAAGATCCAGCCTCTTCCACTGAGTCAGAGACAGCAGGCTTTGGAAGATAGGGGTAGACAGCCCAGGGCCAGGGCCAGACTGAGGGAAGACCCATATTCCTGTGTGTGCTTGGCTCAGTCGCCTGGGAGAATGGGAGGTGCCATTGGATCCAGAGGCCCGGAGGCCCATGTCGGGCCCAGAGGACCAGCAAACCACTGTGAGCTTTTTCTGGAGGGGAGAGAGACAAGGAGTTATCTGAATGAGAGGTGCAGTCTAACAAGTTGTGACTGACAAAGGCTGGCATGAGATTGGTGATGCTTCACCTCTCCACCTCTCCAGGGAAGAAACCAAGAGTCCCCAGTTTTATTTACCCACTTTAGTTTCTTAAATTCCCTCTTGGCCTAGGAGTGGCCTTTGTTCTAAAAGAGTCCTTTTGTTTTGAAGATTTTAAAATATAATAAAACCTTTTTGGGTTGAATTTTATTGAAAGTTTACAAATATAGATGTAACTGTCCAGGTGGCATTCATAATTATCACTTCCTGAAGTGGAAGGGGAGAAGCCAATTTTCCCCAGACCAGGCCAGTCTCTGACCACAGGGCTACTCAGGGCCAGGTTTTCTCCTCTACTCTTCACCTTCTCTTTATGCAAGTAGAGGCAGCCTACTCTACCTCGTCGAAGCAGGCCAGCTCCCTGGAGTCATGTCCTGAATCCACAGAGATTATTTCCTCTGTTTGTTTGGATAACTTAAAAAAATAGAGATTCTTAATACTGTTTATTAATTAAATTGTCTTGTTTGAATCCCCAGGTTAGGTGAATTTCCTCTAATAAGTGGGTAAAAATGGGACTCTCTGCTCTATTTTACATTCTGCATAAGTCCCCGTTGGTTATTATTTCCCATGCTATTGCTGAGTGTCTTTCTTCAGTCATTTCTGACTTTTTGTGACCCCAGTTGGGGTTTTCTTGGCAAAGATACTGGAGTGGTTTGTCATTTACTCCTCTAGCTCATTTTACAGGTGAGGAAATGAGGCAAACAGGGTTAATTGACTTGCTCAAGATCATACAGCCAGAAAGTGTCTAAGGCTAGATTTGAACTCATGAAGATGAGTCTCCCTGAGTCCAAGCCCAATGCTCTATCCCCCCAAACCAAGGTATTCCTCTTAAAGTTTGAGCTGAGAAAAAGTCAGAAAAACAAATGGGCTAAGAACATCCATTTTGACATTCTGTATAGGGGAGGAGGAGAGAGGTGCTAAGAATTTTCACCCTTGGCATTCTGGGTTTGAAGTTCTCTGGGCATGCTTAGGCAGGTCCTTTGGCTTAGAGGATGATTGACAGCTAAACCTGCCACCCTAAACTAACCTGGTGGTTACATGTGAGAGTTATGGTATTTCTAATTTATTTATTTATTTTTTTTGTTTGTCTGTGCTTCTGCAAAGTTTTGTGCAGTAGGGACCCAAGTATACCTCGTTTTGCCAGTTTTTTCTTTCTCTTTCCGGTTTGAACATATCCAGTGTTTGGATTTTTCCAGAAGTTTTTCTTTTACCTTTTACTTTTTAAAAGATGTTCATATTTTCAAAATCATTTTGTGCTTGTTCTCTGATTTTTTTCTTTCAATCCTGAATATTTAAATTAAAAAAATTTTCTCCAATTACACATTAAAACATTTTTTGACATTTTTTAAAGTTTTGAGTTCCAAATTCTATCCATCCCTCCCTTTTCCCCTCCTCCCTCCCTGAGATGGTAAACAGTCTAATGATATAGTTTATACACCTAAAATCATGTAAAATATTTCCATATTAGTCATTTTGTACAAGGAGACTTGAACAAAAAAGAAAGAAAGAAAAAGAAAGTGAAAACAGTATGCTTTGATTTGCAGTCATTCTGCATCAGTTCTTTCTCTGGAAGTGGAGAGCATTTTTCCTACCCATTTAATCATTCAGAAATACTGGATATACTGAGAGTAGGAGATAATGTCTTGATATTGATCTTTACATCTTCTTCTGAAGAGGAGTATGGCCTAAGAGTAGAGCCCCAAATAAGACCAAGCTGGACATCATGGAGACGGAGAAGTGACCTCAAGTCAGAAAGAGAAAAGCTGACATGTAGATCGGGCATCTAGGTGGTACAGTTGTTGTTTGTCCTTCATTCTCAAAGAAGACCATGACTTTACGGAGGTGGTGCCAGAAAATGCAAGTTAATTGGATTTAAGAGAGGGAGGGCTGTTCAAAGCTTCACTTTCTCCACTGGAGTCATCTGGGTCTAGTGGCCAGACATACATCAGACCACTGGAGATGGCTCCAGATGCAGTGGAAGACCTTGGTCTTTTTAAGCTAAGGTCTTTAGCAGCTCTCAGTTCGACAATAGATAGATCACTGGGCTTGGAATCAGGAAGACTCATCTTCATGAGTTCAAATCCGGGCTCAGACAGTAACTTACTAACGGTGTGACTCTGGGCAAGTGCCTTAACCCTGTTTGCCTCAGTTCCTCATCTATAAAATGAGCTGGAGAAAGAAATGGCAAACCACACTAGTGTCTTTGCAGAACAAAACAAAACAAAACAAAACAAAACAACCAAAATTGGGTCACGAAGAGTGGAACACAACTGAGGAACAACAGGTTGTGCAGAAGCTGGGCCCCCTATGGTAAACAAAGAAGTATAACCTATAAATAAGATCAAGCTTTGATATCTCACAAGAGAAGTATGTCACTGACCTGGGTTTGGAATCTTTCCACATTGTCTTGGGGAAAGACCCTGGGAAGCTTGAATTACCCATGTAACAGAATCATCAAGGAATGAGTAGTTATCCAAGTTAGAAAAGAGGAACTTACTATTGGAAAGTATTAGAGAATCAGCTCTTGGATTTGTATGGTGATAAAAGGCTAACAATCCCAAATTCACCTGGAAAACCTGTTTGTAAACCCTACAGAGGCAATAAGGTGGTGATGATGGCCTCATGGCAAACATTTGCTGCCTTCCTAATATTTACAATTTAGCAGGAAGGGGAGATGCCTTCTGGGCATATAATTCATGCGCACGCCAAATTTCAGAGACTAAAAGGGATAGGTGAAAGAAAACCTGAAAGACGCTGTGGTTAGGGTAGATCAAATGGTGGCTGATATGGTACTTAACCAAGTGATGAAAATACAGGTAGTCACTCATGGGCTTTGACCAAATCCTTCTGGACTTTGACAAGATGATGAAAGCTGTGAGAATACTAGATGGTGATTATAAAGCTACAAAGAAGGATTCTCACTGGGAAAACAGACGTCAGCCATCCAGTCTTTGGTTCATCCTAGCAGGTATGGGGACTTGGAAGCACAGCAAAGCAGCCCTACTAACAATGCTGATTCATAGGCATTTATTTATTAAGCACCTTCTGCGTACCAGGTACTGTGCTAAGCACACTTTGAATATGGCCCCTGCCCTCAAGGAACTCATTTCAATGGAGGCGACAATATGCAAGCCACAATGTACATACGAAATATATCAATATGTTAAATCTATAGAAAGTAATCTCAAAAGGAAGACACTAGCATCAGGGGGACTGAAAGAAAAACATTGTCCTTAGAAAGATAAAGGGATCAGGGAACAGCAAGACTGCCAGCAGGACAGTCAGGCAAGCAAAGCAATCATTTGCTCTAATGG
Organism: Vombatus ursinus; assembly: GCF_900497805.2. Taxonomy (NCBI): domain Eukaryota; kingdom Metazoa; phylum Chordata; class Mammalia; order Diprotodontia; family Vombatidae; genus Vombatus; species Vombatus ursinus. The sequence goes on from NW_020949971.1 coordinate 9,857,973, forward strand.
TTACTGGGGTCAGCATAGGAGTTCCCCTTGGCTTTCTGCTAGGCTAAAAGTCCTGAACCGTTTTCCTCAGTGTGTCTTCTTGTCCTTGGCCCCGATGCACATTATCACCAGACCCTGCTCTTCTAGGTTTACTGCAAGGACTCCCATGAGAAGTTCAAATCCTTTGAAAGAAACTCATTCTCTGATCAAAGGACCAGGAGGGCACAGAGTCCCCCCCCTCCCCCGCACCGCCCCCTTCTCTTACCTTAGCAATTCTCTCTCAGTTGGGTTAGACCTGCTTCCTGCTCTAAGATACCCAACAATTGAATTCCAGGCTCTCAGATGGCTGGCTGTTATATTATAGGGCAGGGCATTCTTAAAGCATAGGTCTGACCAAATTATGATCCTGCTCAAACACATTCGGTAGCTCTCTATTGTCTCTAAGATAAAATATTATTCCTCGGTTTGACATTTAAAACACTTCACAGTTTCACCCCAACTTACATTTCTCAACTTGTTTCCCGATACTCCCCTCCCATATTCTATGTGCCAGCCACGGGAGCTCACAGTGCCATTCCCGGGACTTTATATTTCACCTCTCAACTCCATGTCTTCCCATCAGATATCCCCCATGCATGAATACTCACCTCCTCACTTCCATCTTTTGGAATCCCTAGTTCTACTTAAGGCTTAACTCTATTATCACTTCTTTCAAAAGGCCTTTCTAGATCCCCTTGCACTAATATTAGCATGCCACCTCATATTGCTTTGTTTTTATTTTTTGGGCAGTGGGTGGTACAGTGGATAGAGGGCTGGCAATGGAGTCAGGAAGACCTGAGTTCAAATCTGAACTCAGACACTTACTGTGTGACCATGGGAAAGTCACTTAACCTTGCTTCAGTTTCCCCATCTATAAAATGAACTGGAGAAGGAAATGACAAACCACTCCAGTATCTCTGCCAAGAAAATCCCAAATGGAGTCATGGAGAGTTGGACATGATTGAAACAAGTCAACAACAAACAAAAATTAAAAAAAATATTTCTTATATCTATTTATCTGTATATATGCTGTTTCCCCTCAGAGTGGAAGCTACTTGAGGGCAGGAGCAGTTCTCATTTTTGTGCTGACAGCCCCAGCTCCTGGCAGGGCACCTAGCTGTTAGTAGGTGCCTAATTAATGCTAGTTGAATTGAGTGGACTTCTATTCTAGGAATCAGAGTGCCTGTATTTATAGAGATGGGGATGATTTTGGTAGAGGAAGCATTTATTAACTGTTTACTTTGTCCCAGACATGGTTCTAAGTTCTGGAAATACAAATGGAAAGCAAAAAGAGAGATTCTTCTAGGGGTTTATATTCTAAGGGGGGAGGGAGGGAATATAACACATAAAAGAGAACTTAAAAGTGTGTATATAGGATGTATAGGAGGGATGGTGCCATATGGGGCATGGTGGAAGAACAGGTAGGAGCGGGGCTGGGAGACGACTGAGAGAGGACTGAGCTTGGCTGACGGGCACTTCTTCAAAACGAGTTTCTGAGGAGAAGCTCACCAAGAGGAGGATGGGGCAAAGGCGTCTTCTGGGGTGGGAAGGCTGTTGGGATGGAGGGGAAGTCCAGAGAGGCAGGAGCAGAGGTGAGAGGAGAGTAATGATGGCTGGCTTGGGCACGTCCTCAAATTCCATGAATGTAATAGGATGTTACTGTGCACGTGAAGAGGTCCTTCCCCTCCACATGCTCGTATGCTGTGCAGGCAGTTTAAAAGATGTAGCTTGTTCTGGCTACACAGTCAATGGACAAAGACTGAGCCTAACCACCCAGGAGCCCGGCACAGATGTCTCAGCATGGGCCAGTTTTCTACTCTCTTGGAAGCAGGTCCCCTAGTGTCTTCTAAGTGGGTGAAGCCATCTTAGGTGGGCTAAGCAATGCGCCAAATGCCCATTATTATTTTGTTGATTGTCTAGACCTAAAAAAGTAATGGAGAATGTGCCAAATGTCCAGCATAATCTCCCCCCGTTTCAGAAATTTTGCTGTCCCAGCAAATTGACAGGGATGCATTTTAAGCACCTTCCTATTCCCCTAAACCAGAAGAAATATCTTGGAGTTACGTGCTTCTTTCATGTCATACAGGAAAGAGTCTCAAAATAGTCAGTATGGCATGATGTTATGCAATCCTGTAAGTCCAGGTGAAAAAAATTAGCCCCCAAATAAAAACCACGATATAATCATCAGTTAAATAGTGCTTCCAAGGATCTGATTACATGAAGACTTCAGTTGGCCATTGCTCTGTAATCTTCCAAGGGATGGCTGCTTACTTAAAGTTGGGACGCCAAATCCTTTGATAGGCTTTTTAATGAAATGATGGGTCTGATAGGAATTTTAATGAGCTAGGAATCAAGATCTTCTCTGTGGGAGAGAATCATCCAGGTGGAGACGTGGGCTCCCTTTGGTTGCTGTTGCCTAAATAGATGGCAAGTCTTCGGAAAGAACAATAGCTTCTTGCACGAAGGAACGCAGTGCTTCAATCCATCTGCAGGCCATTTGGAGATTTCTTCTCATCAGGCTTTTCTCTAGAGCTAGAGAAACCTTCAGAGTGCCGGGCCTGAAGTCAGGAAGACTCATTTTTCTGAGTTCAAATATGGCCTCAGACATTTACTACTTGTATGACCCTGGGCAAGTCACTTAACCTTGTTTGCCTCAGTTTCCTCATCTGTAAAATAAGCTGGGGTAGGAAATGGCAAACCACCCCAGTATCTTTGCCAAGAAAACCTCAAATGGGCTCACAAAGAGTCAGACTGAAATGATTCAACAGCAGCAGCAGCAGCAGAAAACAACAGAGAAACCTTCAAAATTACATTTTGCCCAGGCTTGCTAGGATGTGTACTTGCTATATTTAAGTCTCCATGCACATAATAAAGTCCAGAACTTCTTAGATACGTCAATGTGTGTGTATGTGTGTCTTTGTAAAACACTTTGCAAACCTTATAACCAGGGGTGTGTTGGCTTGTGAGAACTGATTGTTAAATATTCAGCATAAGCATTTACAAATCAGAAATCAGCAAACTCTAGAAATTAGGTCACAATTTACTATTTTGTTGATTGTCTAGACCTAAAAAGGTAATGGATAGAATGTTAACAATCCAGATTAAACTTACAAATGTGTTGTGCATACATTACCCTCCCTGCCCTGCAAAGTTGGTTGTTAAACATTTACTAGCATACCACTGGTATAACCTTGTGCAAATGTCTGATAGAATAATTGCCTTCAGGTGAGCTGACTCAGTATTTTCAGAGATGAGTAGAAATGCATACTCCTGACAAGTCTTCTGTCTTCTACTTGGCTATGTGGCATAGTGAATAGAATTCAGGGCTTAGAACAAGGAAGACCTGGGTTCGAAACTTATCTCTGACACTCTTTGAGCATGTGACCCTGCTAAGGAAATAATTAAATTCTTTTTGGAAAATGAGGAGCTTGGACTAACTGAATTCTAAGAACTCTTCCAGCTTGAAATCTATGATTTGTGGTCCCGAGTCATGTAATCCTGGGCAGTGCCTTCTCTCTGGTGCATAGGCAAATTTTAATTCCTTGAATCTTACCCACCAAGTGATAGATTGCTGTTATTTGGGTTGTTGGAAACTCTCAAATAGCAAGAACATAGAAGCTTTGGGTATTTGTACACATGTCATCTTTTATGGTATGCATTCATCATAAACTTAGAATTGTAGAATACTGGATAGGAAAGAATCTTCTAGATCATCTAATTCAGAGATTCTTAAACTTTTTTTTTTTTTGTCATGGACACTGGCAATTTAAATCACATAAAATACAGCTTAAAACTGCACTAGGACTTTCGAGACATCCTGCACATAGGCTTACAAAAGAAACAAATCGTATTAAAATACAGTTATTAAAATTTTCTTTTGAGGTTCCCAGATGTCAGGTTCTGAGCCCCTGACCTAATTCAACCCCCTCACTTTACAGATGAAGAAACTTCATCTCAAAGACTAGAATTGACCTATCCAAAGTCACATAGGTAATATTCAACAAAGACAGGATTTGAACCCAGGTCTTCTGTCTCTGGAGTCAGTGCTGCCAAACCAAAGAAGTGTTTTAATTTAACACTAACCACGGTGTTGGCTTGACTGAAGGTGGAGACAATAAGTGATATTTCTATGGCGATATGAGGTCTGCAAAGGACTTTGCATACATTCTCTGATTGGAACTACGGACAACTCTGTGAGGTCAATGCAATAGGTATTGAATTAAATTGGGTATAATTAACATTTAATTCAATTGAACACTCAATTCTTAACAAGCTCTTTATGTCAGGCCAATTTCTTTATATTTATTTACTAAGCTCCTATATGTCAGACAAAAGGCATCAGTGCCTGCCTTGAAGAGCTTTACATTAGCCTGGATATAACTATGGCCTTTTTGCTAAGGCTCAGAGGTAGCTGATCCAAGGTCACCCCACTAGTGTCAGAAGCAGAATTTGTAACCTGGTCTTTTTGGTTACAGGTTCAGCCCTTTCTCTCCTGTGCCAGGCTGTCCCTCTCACACCTCAATCTCTTCCTCCTCACATCTGCCTCCTGCTTTCCCTGACTTCTCTCAAGTCTCAGCTAAACTTTCCCCTCCCACAAGAAGCCTTTCCACACATTTCCTTCATCATAGTGTCTTCCCTGTGCTGAGAATCTCCGATCTATCCTGCCTGTGTCTTATTGGTATCTAGTTGCTGGCATATCGGTTTTTGTTTTTTAATTAGACTCTGAAATCCAGGAAAATATGGACTTTTTTTTGTTTGCTTTGTTTTTGTTTTTGCAATGCTTAGCACAGTACCTGAATCCTATGAATCCTAGTGAATATTTAAAAACAACAACAACAAACTTTACATATGGTCGGACCAAATCATGGTGATTAAAAACATGTCGTATCGACCAGGAGTTGTCTGAATTGTAGAGGAAAAGAGCCAGGGAATTTTCAGCAAAAAAAAAACCCCGGTGAAAATGGCCTGCTCTCAAAGAGAAAGGAAGCGAACATTTCCTTGAAGGCTGAGGTATTTTTATCCCCAGCTGCAGACCATGTAGCAGGTTGGCTTCCTGGCAGTGAAAGGGTTACCTTCTCGTGAATATGAGAGCACACCCGCCATTAGCCCCGAGGCCATGAGATAATAATAGCATGAGTCCACGGCAAGCCCCCCTGCTCTGGAACGGTTTATGAGGAGGAAGTTCGCAATTACATATTTCTGGGCAAACATTAACCAAGATTGAAACCCAGATTTGGAGAAAATAACAGGTTGGAACCTTCCGTCAGATACTGTAGCTGTCATAGGGCCTGAAAACAGTAGTCGAACACTCTAAGGAAAGGGGGAAAATGCCTTAAAAAGAGGCCAGAAACCTCTATGAGTCTATCTTTGAGATCCTGGTCCACAGAATGAGTTGCCTGTCATTCCCTGTTACACATGGACTATTGTCCACATGGGAAGGTGAAGGCCAAAGCCACCACACTGAGACCATTGTTCACCTGATGAGAATGACCTCATCTATTTATTCATGCGGCCACCCTTTGCTGGAACGTCTCCTTAAGCAACATCGTCCCGAGCATCTCGGTTCTTGTGTTCCTTCCCACAGGATGGACCATTTCGAGTCTTTGCTGTGGTTTGTTGGATTCTTATTTAAGGCCTTTTCAGCTGAACTACTCTGTGTCCTCTCCAGGGGCTGGGTACTTAAAATGGAACACTGCAACTAAAATTAACTTGACATAAAGATGGTGCCCATTTGTGCTCTGGATAGTCCAAGCTGACCACAGTCATTACACAGAAGTAATCTGGTCTTTACTAGACACTCAGGGGAAATGGAAGGGTGGTGCCATGAGCCAAAAAAAGAACTAAACATTATTCCAAAAAGCAAGTGGGTAGAGCTACTGCCCAAGCAAGTCCCTGCAGTGCAGGGGGCCTACAGGAGTGGGGGGTGGGGTAGACTTTTCACAGGAGAGCTGTTGACTTGGCCATTCAATGTTTGCTACTGAATTTGCAGGGGGGAGAGGGATGAAGGAGCCCTTTCTAAAAATTTGGCTCGGTGGCTCTAGGATTGTAGGGTCATAGGCCGTAGACTGAAAGCTGGAAAGGATGTTAGCGGTCATCTGGTCCAATTCCCTCAGCTCATAGTAATAATACTAGCTAGCATTTATAAAGTACCTACTAAGTGCTAGGTACTGGAGAACGAAGTTGGGATTGAAGAGAAGGTGAAATGACCTGGCCACCCAGGTAGTAGAAAGTGATGTAACACATCAAAAAGTGTCTTCACAATTTGTCTTCCATGGTTGGCCAAAAATAGTCAAGGATTAGCTCAGGATGGCATGGGGAAATGGCTCTTGGCTGGGGAATCACAAGTTGGGTTTGAATCTTAATTCTAACATTTTGTTTATCTGGGTAGCTGAGGGCAAGTCACTTTACCTCAGTGAGACTCAGTTTCCTCATCTGTAAAATAAGAATGATGACTCAAATTCCTTGCCATTTAAAGACGTGGAGAGGAAAGGGCTTTGTCAATCTTAAGAGTGCCTTAGACAGGTTAGTTACAGTCCTGCTCCTGGCACTAAGGTGCCCAATAACCTTGGGCAAAACTCGTCCTTGCTCACTCTCTTACTATGTCAAGTGAATAGATTAGGCAACCTTTTCTGCCCTTTGTGGCTCTAAATCGGACCCATGTACCATCCAACTGACTTTTCTGGGTAAGCGGCACATTCGCATCATTGCCCTAAATATATTTACGTTATCATTGGTTCCAAAGGCAGAGGTGAGTGGCTCTGTGCCAAACAGTAATTGCCACGGAGGAAGAAAGAAGAGGAAACAGCCTCAAACAGTCCAATGTAATCGATATTTTGTTGTATATTTTGATTCCAGCATATGGGACATTAAAATCTTTATACGTTTTATTCTCATGGCAAGAGATTTCCTGTGAGACAAGGTAGGTTATCCTCAACTCTAACCACTATTTTGCTTTGGAATGATCGGCAATGGACTTTTTCTTTTTTTGTTGTTTATGTTATTCCAAGAAATACCATTGTCTATCTGGCTAGGGGATCTTAGGGGAGGGAGGAGCACGCGGCTTTTTGATCATAGGCTGTCCTGGGGATCATGTTGCATTGTGGATTGTACTCACTCAGGCTTCAAAGCTATGGCCTCTAGGGATGTCATGGGGTGATGCTTAATGGGTTATAGCAAGTGGCCCCTTTAAAAATTGCTTAACATTGTGTCTTTGGGAGAAGAAAAGGGCTCCTCACAGCCCCTGTAGTTAACTTCTGAATGAGTTATTAGAATCCTTCTCATCATTGTCTCTCTTTGAACATTCCCGGTGTTGTGGTTATTAAGAGAAAAAATGCAGGATGGCGTGTATCAGTGCTGTTAGCATGCAGCCCCAGACATGGAACTGGACGAAGGGAGATGCAAGGGCTGAACCCAAGGGAAAGAGCAAAGCTCGAGGCTGAGAGGATTTTGTTGTCTCCCCACAGAAGACACTGGGATATCTGGAGCAAGTCTCAGTTTCAAGGAACAGAAATGGCTGCGGTCCAATGATGTGTTCAATTTTAAAACTCCTTTTTGGGCTTAAATCCTTCTTAACCTCTCTGTGGCTTTGTATACTGTTGGCTTCTTGCTACTGTAAACTGGCTGTCTCTTGGTTTAGAGTTTTAGATTGTTAACACTCATCCTTTGTCATCACGGGCATGGGGATGTTCTCATTGTGAATTCTTTTCTTAAATTACTTTTTGAAAAGAAAATCAATAATAACAACACCGCACTTGAGATTAAAACAAAAGTGTTGACTACTTTCAGATTTTTCAGAACCACATTTTGGGACATAGAATTCTCTATCCCAGAGGTTTTTAAATGTGTGTGTGTGTGTGTGTGTGTGTGTGTGTGTGTGTGTGTGGTGTACTTAAGGACTCTTTGGCAGTCTGGTAAAGTTTATTGAATATTTCTCAGAATAATTTTTTAAAATAAAATGCAGAGGATTACAAAGGAAATGAATTGCACTGAAATACAATTATAAATATATAGAAACATATATATGTATGTATATGTATATATGTACATGTACACATATTTATGTATATACACACACATTCACTGACCCCAGGTTAAGAACTGATAAAATCTTTTTGGGTGGTGTGGTATAATAGAAAAAGTCCTGGACTTAGTGTCAGGAGAGACCTGGGCTCACATCTCACTAATGACACTTGCTAGTAGTGTGACTCTTTACCTGTTACTTAAACTCTCTCAGCCTCAGTTTCCCCATCTTTAGAATGAAGATAATAAGATCCACGGGTTTATCTCACTGGGTTGCTGTGGAACTCAGATAAGATAAAACACTTAAAGCATTCCATTACTGTGGTTTATTATCATACCCACCACTTATATACTACTTTGAAATTTAGGTGCATCATACAATATGTTAGAATAGTTTTAAGACTGTCATTTCAGTCACAGACTTCCCAGGATTGCCTTCTTCTCCATTCCTGTATTGCAATATACAGATTGCCCTGCTCCTTACAGGCACAACTGAATTATTTGACATTATTTGTGAAAACTCAGAAAGTGGATGTGCCTTGTACACATGCTCCATGACTACTGGTCGTCAGATGTCAGGGAAGGCAATTGGCTACAATGGCCTATGACCAAGGCATGGGGTGTGAAAATGAATCTAATGGAGTCAAGAGAGCCCTAGAAGAAGAACCAAAAGACTTGGGCTCCAGTACTTGTTTTGCCAATAACTTGCAGTGACATCTTGGGTAGGTCACCTAACCTCACTGAAATTCTGTTTCTTCATTTATGAAATGAGTGGGTTGGACTATCTGATCCCTAAGGTCCCTTCTCACTCTAATAATATTTTCACTTGTTTGAAGGAAGGTTCTTGCTTAATGGAGGCCTTTTTCCTTCTCTATAAAATGAAGGGTTGTACTAGATTTTTGAGGTCTTTTCCAGCTTTAGTACTCCATAATCCTATGATCCTGTTTTCTGATTTGAAATAACAGACTTATGAAAATGCAAGCATATTTCCACATGATGACTCGCAAGATAGAAGCTGCTACTTTAAAAAAATCCAAACTTTGGAAACAGAAGTTGAAACAGAAACATGATGCTTTGATTTGGAAACCTGTCTCTTGATATGGGTATTAGGTGGAAAAATGCAATAGGGACGTTTAAACTAAACAGGAAAGTCTGTACCAGCAAGGGACGAGAAACAGGGATGACCTATGAGTTGTGCTTTAAGAGTCAGAACAAAGCTAGTGAGATAGGAGAGGGTTGTTTTCCAGGGACAATTTTTTTTTTTTGGTTTGAAGGGGAATAATACAAGACAAGGTTGAAAAGTTAAGGGGGTGGTGACAATTTTGGAGGATTCTGTATGTCAGACTCACTATAGGACTGGGGTTTGAATCCCAAGAAATATTTTTAGAGGATTGAAGCTGAGGGCAGTGACTAGAAAATAGTTCATACCCAGTGGAAAGAGAAAGACATATCTGGACCAGTCCAGTAATACCCATATTCCAAAGGTGGGGGCCAGAGGAGGGAGTGAATACCCCTCTTTTTAGTTTTTTACCTTTAGCCAAAGAAATCTCCAAACTCTCATAGACAAAAGGCTTTGCCAGGGGTGGGGAACCTGCAACCTTGAGGCCACATATAGCCCTCTAGGCCCTTTAACTGAATCCAAACTTCACAGAACAAATCCCCTTAGTAAAAGGATTTATTTTGTAAAACTCAGACTCAGTCAAAAGGCCATACCCACAGACTTAGAAGGCCACATGTGGCCTCAAGGCTGCAGGTTCCCCACCTCTGGGCTATGCTCTCTCATTCTCAATCTCTCTTTCTCTGTGTCTCTCTCCTCACATACACATAGACACACACAGACACACACACACACACACACATTCATATATACATGTATTCATGGGCACGTATTTATGTACAAACATATATATGCATATTATAATATTTTACTAAATGTATTTAGAATAAGAAAAAATGGTCCTTCCATTTACACTCTAGAATTCTTTGATACATATTTTACTCCTTTTTGGAATTTCTGGTTTTTTTTTTTTGGTAATATATTACAGCCTGGTCATACCCACAAGATGCCTCTCCATTTTCTCTTTGTCATTGCAATCTATGAACCAATAAATAGCATTAAATAAATTAAAAATCAAAGATCAATAGCAGCACTCTATTCAAGGCTTTAGTGTCTGGTTCTTGCTATCTTGCCGTTAGGGATGTTTCACTAGATTTAATAGCAGGCTTGGCCAAACTACTGAGTGAAAACTTTCTACCTTACTACTACCAAGGAGATAAGATGGTGAAGTAGTGAGTGTGCCATCCTTGGAGTCAGAAGGTCTGTGCTTGAGCCCAGGTTCTGACAGTAGCTGTGTAACTCTAGACAATTCTTTTCTGGAGTGGTGAAACTTGAGGACTGTGATTAGATTCTCTTTATCTTGCCGAGTCTCAGTTCATTAGACTATCATCTGTAGAATGGGGATAATAATTGTACTACTTTATTCATAGGAAGACTTTGCAGATGGTAAGTTCTTATGAAAATGTTCATTGTTACAGTGAAAATCTGAATGTTATTTCTTTTTTTTTCCAATTAGAAGCAATTCCTCCCTCCCCCCCAACTCCACTCCGTTCCTTTTTACTGGAAATAAAAATAAAAACAAAACCCTTGCAACAAATGTGTATAGTCAAGCAGAACAAATTCCCACATTAATTAAACAAATTAAATTTGTTTCTCATTTGGCATCTTGAGTCTGTCACCTGTCTGTCAGAAGGTAGGTTTCACGCATCATCTTTGCTCCCCTGGAATTGTGGTCCATCATCGTCATGATTAGAGCTCTTAAGTCTTTCAAAGATGTTTGTATTTATAATATTGTTATTCTATGAATTGTTCTCCTGTTTTCCGTTCACTTCATTCTACATCAGTTCATTATAACCCTTCCCAAGTTTCTTTGAAACAGTCCCTTTAGTCATTTCTTTTTTTCTTTCTTTCTTCTTTTTCTTCTTTTTTTTTTTTTGGTGAGGCAATCAGGGTTAAGTGACTTTCCTAGGGTCACACAGCTAGTAAGTATCGTGTGACTGAAGCCGGATTTGAACTTAGGTCCTCCTGACTCCAGGGCTGGTGCTCTATCCACTGTGCCACCTAGCTATTCCCCCACTTTTGTCACTTCTTATGGGACGATCATATTCCATTAGATTCACGGCATTTGTTCAGGCATGCCCCAGTTAGTGGGTCCTCCTTTGGTTTTCAGTTCTTTTCCTCTACAAAAAGTTACAATGAATATTTTTTATAAATAAAGGTAATTTTCCTTTTTCTTTGATCTCTTTGGGTGATATCACTTGGTCAAAAGGTATGTACTGTTTAGTAACTTCTGGGGCATGGTTCCAAATTGTTTTCTAGGCTGGACCAATTCTTAGCTTCATCATTAGTGCATCATTGTGCCTGTTTTCCCATAGCTCCTCCAACATACATCATTTTCCTTTTTTGTCAGTTTTTCCATTCTTATCAATGTGAGGTACAAAATATCACATCATACGTGGAAAACACTAGCAAATAGATTCTCACTCATTTTCTGTGGCCTCTTGTTATAAGATGCAAAAAGATAAGATTTCCCAATAGTCACTCATTTTGTGTCATCTCTGTCCCTCTGGCCATCATTCTACGATGAAGCTGCCTCTGCCTCAATCTCCCCCTCTCTCTTGGTTTTTCAGCTCCTACCCCCAGCTTTTCCTGCTTATCTCAGTGATGAGGGTTTACCATATCTAGCCAGCCTCAGACTCTCCAACTGGTATTCTGGCCATCTTCTTCCCACATGGTCCCTTCCCTCCAAAGTAGAGGTACAGTGTTTGTCCCTATAGGGACCCTCTCCTGGAGCATACTGTGCAGCCATTCTTGGCTCCAGTCAAACATGTGAAGCTTTGGGACTTTTCATTACTGCATCAAAGCATGATCTAGTAAAGCCTGAGTGATCTCGTCTTCTCCTGGCCTTTGACACTGGTAGGAGTGAGGGTGGGGTAGGATGCTATGCCAAATAAAAGAAGAGCCTGCTTCTGGCTAACTCTCTCTTTACTTTGATCCTACTCTGTGGTAAACAGTGTACTCTGCCTCTCGACTGTTCATGAGGCAGCAGGAAAATGGTCTGTGGTCTTTCTCTTATGTCCATTACTGATTCCATGTGGAGCACAGACTCAACTAGCTGATTAACTATCTTGGGCCAATGATTGCTTTCCCTGCCTTTATGTTTCGTTTCCTGAAAAGGTGGACCCAATATGGTTCTTTTTTTTCTCAATTGCATGTAAAACAATTTTTAACATTCATTTTTAAAAATGTTAAGTTCCAAATTCTCTCTCTCTATCCCTCCCCTCCTCCCTCCCTGAGAAGGCAAACAATTTGCTATAGATTATATACATATGCAGTCATACAAAACATATTTCCACCTAATATAGTTCTATGTCTAAACTTGAAAGTGACCTTGTGAGTTTGAGAAATATAGAGTTGTTGAGTATATCAAGTCAGAGGTAACTGGTGGCATAGGAAAGAGTTCCTAACAACCCCCATCCCTGTGTATCTTTCCTAAATCCACCCATGCCTGAACTGAAGCTTAGCACCCTGGGAGGGTGTGAATGGAGCAAATTATCAGCTAACATCCCATGTATCTTTCAGCCTCCATCTGAGTTTAATTCCAAAGAAGGAAACACTGATAGGTTCCTGCTGTCAGGTATAATTACTGACATTTTAAGCACACACAACACTGCTTAGCTTTAATTAGACTGAATTGATGGAATGTACATGACTGGTAGTCTTAGGGACAGTCCAGGGCATGAAAGTATATTTTACAAATCCTACTGGGGCTAAAATTTGGGTACTCTCAGAGGGACCAATAATTAGGAGAAAATCACTTAAGAAATTTAACCCAATGGTTATCACGAGCATGAAGCAATCACACCGGACAGCTCTAGAGGTTCTGGGAGCACATTTGCCAGCTGCATTAAAGAAAATCAACTCAGGGAGGGGATGAGGAAAAGGAGGAGGAGGGGAGAAGAAGAGGGAGAGAGGGAGAGAGAGAGAGAGAGAGAGAGAGAGAGAGAGACAGACAGACAGAGACATAGACACAGAGACAGAGACACAGAGACAGAGACAGATACAGAGACAGAGACACACACACAGAGACAGACACACACACACAGACAGAGACAGAGACTCTTCAATCCTTGCTTGGACAGCTTTAAAGTATGTGTAAGAAATTACTTGGAAAAATAACCCTATAGACAAGAGAGTTATTTTGTAATTTAAAACCATGAAGAGATACTCTTCTCTCCAAAAAGACACACGAATAGACAAAAATGAAGAGGCAAAGAGTGGTAAAAGTTGCTTCTAAAAAGACACAAAAGGGGCAAGGGCATCTTCCTGCTTTCCCTCTGTCCTTGTCTTTATACCCTAAGGACATACAACCAGACAGAGGGAGAAGCTGGGCACATTGAAAAAATATTGCTGTCTTTTACCTTTTACATCAAAGTCGTTTCCCCACATACCAACTCCACCCTGCTGGATCCTTCCTGGTTACAAAAAAAACAGTTAAGCAAGCCCGTATGGTGTGGTTAAAAGGGTACTATATTTGGAGCCAGCAGATCTGGGCTCACGTCTTGCCTAGGCTTCTTAATACTTGGGTGACCAAGGTCAAGCTACCTCCCCTCCCTGGGCTGCGATTCCATTACCTATAACATGAATTGTAGAATGACCTTTGAAAGCATCTTCCAACTTAAGGATTCAACCATTTAGCCTTTATTAAGTGCCTACTATCTGCCAGGAGCTGGGGCTACAAGGACACAAAGGAGTTTGCATTCCAATGTATGCAGATCCAAGCATGTATCAAATAAAAGAAAATAAAAACAAGGTGGTTAAACGCAAAGTCTTTTGGGACTTGTAGTCGGGAGGAAAGGTTTTCTGCACGAGGTGGTGCTTCAGCTACTTCCGAAAGGAGAGGGATTCTGTGAGATGGAGGTGAAGAGGAAGTGCATTTTAGGCCTAGGAGATGGCCAGGACAAAGGAATGGGGATGAGAAATGGTGTGTCTTGTGTGAGGGACCATAAGAAAGCAGATTTGGCTGGATTGCAGAGTGCAGGAAGGGGAATAATATAAAGGGAGTCTGGGAAAGTAGATTGGACCCGCTTGTGAAGGGCTTCTGAAGCTGAATAGAGGGGTTTGTATTTTACTGAAGAGTTAATAGGGAATCACTGGACTTTATTGAGCATGAGAGTGAGAGTGACGTGGTCAGAAATACACTTCAGGAAAATCATTTCAGTAGCCATGAGAAAGATGGGATGGAGAGGGGAGAGACTTGAGGCTGAGAGGTCAATTAGAAAACTTGAAATATTCTAGGAGAAAGTTGAGGAGGGCCTGAATTAAGGTGATGGCTAAGATATCATGGAGGTAGAAATTGCAAGATTTAGCAACTGATGGGACATATGGAGTAAGTGAGAGTGAGGAGATCAGGAGAATGATGCGGTCTGAACTGGGGAAGCTAAAAGGATGATGATGTCTAACAAAATTAGGGAAGTTTAGAAGGCAGATTTGTTTTGGCTAAAACAAGACAATGTTTTGGTAGATGGCACAGTGGGTGGGATGTCAGACTTGGTCAGGAAGACCTGAGTCCAAATACCTTCTCAAACACTTCCTAACTGTGTGACCCCAGGCAAGTCACTTAACTTCTCAGCCTCAGTTTTCTGAGCTGTAAAATGAAGCTAATAATAGTCCCTATTTCCCATGATCCTTGTAAGGATCAAGTAAGATAACATAGAAATCACTTCCTAAACTTTAAAGCACTATAGAAATACTATTGGTGTTATTATTGTTATGATTATTATTTTGAATTTGAAATGTTTCCAGGGACATCTGTTTTGAAATATTAAGTAGGAACTTGATAATTTGGGACTGGAACTCAGGGGAGAGATTAGTTCTGAGTATTTTTTTTGGTATCTTAATAATGATGAAAATTAAATTCATAAGAGTTGAGGAGGTCATTAGTCAGCCAATTGGCATTTATTAAGTGTTTGCTGTGTACCAGGCATCTTGCTAAGGGTTTACGTAGATTTGTCATTTTAAGTATATTTGATGGCATGAACACTCAATATCTCTCTAGTTTTTGAAGTCATTCTTTTATTTAAGTAGTATTTTGCAATTGTATGCATACAGGTCTTGAGTTTACTTTGGTAGATTGGCTCCCAGGTAGATATTTTGTTCATTTTGGAGTCATTTTGAATGAGACTTTCTGTTCTTTTACTGGCACCTGGGTCTTGTTATTTCTATATATTAGTGTTGTTGATTTATGTGGGTTTATTTTGTATCTTGATATTATCCAAAACAAAGTATAAATGTTTAATTTTTTTAAGAGAAAGAGACTGATCTGACCGGGTAAAAGCTAAGATCATGTCAGTGAGGACAGTGATTTGTTTGAATGATGATCAGCATCTAATGGGTGGCAGTTTGATAGGTTAGTTCAATACTTACCTATAACAATAAAGAGGATATCAAGGCTTCTTTAAACTAGTGTTATTCATCAGGACACATTTTCATCACTATTAGCACAGTGCCTGACAGGTATTAAGGGGTACTGGGATCATAAGATCATAAATTTAGGGCTGGAAGGGTCCTTGAAAGTTACAATTCCAACTCTTTCATTTTATTGATAAAGAAACTGAGGGCATATAGTTTAAGTAATTTGTCCAGGGTCACACAGCTGATAGGTGTCCAAGGCAGGATTTGAAAACCAAGTCTTCCTGACTCCAAGGGCTAGCACTCTATACCTCTTAGCACTATACACTTCTTAGCTGCTTAATATTGTTTGTCCCTCATTTTTGAAGATGATGATGACATCATGAGGTTGATGTCTTGACTTCCACGTGAACTGAATTGAAGAGAGGCAGAGTTGCACAAAGTTGTCAGCCTCCCTTTCTTTTCCACAGTCATTGAAATCCAGTGGACAAAAGTCAAGATGACTGATGATGGCTCAGGATGTAGTGGATGACCTTGGCATCTTCAATGCCTGATCAAGCTCTAAGCTTTCCAGAGCATCTGCTTTAGTTTCTTTCATGTCAGTTGGAACCAATTGTTCTCAACTGCCCATTCAACCAGGTGGAAGTCTTCACATGCTTAGGATAAATGCCTCTGCCAACAACTCACTAATGGGTTTGAGGCTTATTGGATACCCTCAATCTGGTTTAGCCCATTTGCCAAGACAGTTTTACTAAAGTTGGCTGCATAGCTTCTTGGAGCTGCAGGGGAGAGTTGGGTGAATTAAGTGGACACCAAGGGTAGATGAGCAACCCTGAAAAAGGGCTCAGCAAGCATTTACAGCAGAGGTGCTAGTCCTCCTGAACACAATACTTGTCGATTGCTTGTTTGATTATTAGTAACAAAGGCTTTGTGATCAATTGAGTAAAAGGCTGAACAGTCAAAGAGTCAGGACTTAGTTCAAATCCTACCTCTGACACATTGGCTGTTAGACCACAGGAAAGTTGCTAAAACTCCCTATGCTCCCAGGCAATTCTCTAAGATTATAATTTGTCAATGAGTTGCTCATTTGCAGTAACTCCACTATATATATCTTTAAAACAAGGAAATATTCTATTCATTCCAGAAGCATCTATTGATACTGAATGCCTACTATTTGCATAGTATTGTTTTAAGTACTTTAATAGCCTCACCTAATTTATAAGGATATATATGTGACAAAAAACATATAATTTGTAAATATACTTCTATGTATCTATGTATCTAACCCCTGTTTCAAGTCTTTCCTATATTAACTACAGTTATTACTACTGTGGCTTTAAGAACCAAATGGAATGTTTAGGATTTGATAGTGTTTTATAAACTGAGAAGGGAGAATTAAAGGAGGTAGTTTGAGAGAAACTATGGAGAAGACAGAATGAAAGCGAGGAAAAACTTTTTTCTTGGAAGAAGTCTTAACTGTTATGAAAAAAATTACAAAAAGAATTTTATAATGAGTAAATCTGGAGACAGATTGTTTAGAGAATCTGAAGGTAATGTTTTCTTGTCATGGCTGGAGAGAAGCTGGAGAAGGCAGAGAAGGAGGTGGGAGAGCACTTCTTTCTTGAGAAAACTATTTTAAATTTTATATTTCTGCAGGGATAAAAAGAATGTTGAGAATATACTTTTCTTGGTATCTTGACTGAACTAAATGATGGAACTGTGTTTCCAGAAGTAAAAAGTCAACTGCAATTATAACGATTGTTAGCAATAACTGGCTAAGATCTTTCTTACAGCAAAATATTGTAACTAGTTAGTATTTCCTTGAGTTATTATTAATCACATTGTTAACAAATGGTAACTTTAATATTGAGTTAATCCCAGGACATATCTATGTCTATATCTATCTATCTATCTATCTATCTATCTATCTATCTATCTATCTAT